>NW_020837947.1:88296954-88343938 GCF_003676395.1 Aethalodelphis obliquidens
GGAAGTGTCTCTGTATCCTGGAAGTATTGCAAAGATCGTCTTCACACCTGCAAAATATTCCTGTACCGTGTACACAAATGATTATGGCTCTGTTCTTGGGCCTCATCTAGGAGCTACTGCATGTGAGGATCAAATTGATACACATTAGGGCATACTCAGCGGTCTTTGGCAAAGGCCTATAGATTACTTCACTAGTCAATTTGTTAATTGGACAGCAGAGCCTGAGTGGAAAGAACAATGCGCTCGTCAGTTGGGAAAAGCTCCTCCAAGTATCAACAGATACAAGCAAGGCAATCTCACTGTGCTGGTTGATTAGAACCGGGTTTGTATTTTGGACAAAAAAACTCTATGATAGTCTCCCAGTCATTAAGTATCTCTGCTGTAAGAGAAAACTGGGGCTATTAACTTCTCCAGATAGAAGCCGAAGGAAAAGTGATTGTTTCTTTTATAAGCAGAAGGGAAGGTTCTGCTCAATAAAGATCAATTAAACATCTCTGTTAAAAGACTGCTTGGAGCTGGTGCCAAAGGAAATTCCACTCTATTAATCTGTGCTCCCTCCAGCCCTCCCCACCTCTGTAGCTTGCACTGGGAAAAATTTTAAGAGGACACTGGCTATTGTAAGCTTTATAAGGTGACAGTAGCTCTCACATCCGTGGCTGAATGATCTTTAATGTTGAGTGACTTTTCATGCATTTAGCACGAGTATTCCCAGAGGATGGCAGGCAAATCAAACGCTCCTCTGAATTCAGCTGAGCATCAGTTATCCTCATGAGGGAGTAAAAAAAAGAATATAACAATAGGTACCTGGAAAAATGATATGGTGGTCCGAGCTACTAATTCCCAGGATGCAGGAAGAGTTTTGGGGGCCCTCAAAGATCCACTGCATAAATAAAACCCTCCACAATCTCCACCAGCATCTTATAGTTACCACCTCATTCTTGTCCTTTAAAATACAGTGTGTCTTGTACATTAAAATACAGTGTGCTTCTACTCTATGGCTTAGACTGCATCCTCTCATGTAAATTCCATCTATTCTTGCTTTCTGAGCTCCCATATGGTTTTCTTACACTTCAATTATCATACCTGCCTGGCAGTTAATTTTCCAAACGTCTGTCTCTCCTCCAAGATGTAAACTCCTTGTCTATCTTTTCATCCCCTATCACACATCTGCCCCCAATATCTGGTTTGATGTTTTGCATATGACAGGTGTGTTGAAATAAGCCTGCAAGTTGGTCTTGGGTAAACATTACTGCAGTTGGTATCTTGATAATCACATTCCTGAAAGGTGGGCTGTGCACACTGGCCTGAGCCGCATGAGAATTCAGACAGAATGAATGAATATGGATCTAAAGGGACACATCCATCTATATTTAAACCCAGAAGTTATTGGAGTTAAAAATCCCCAGCAGTAATTCCGACATCAAAGTCCTGCACCTCTCTGTAATAGTTTTCTATTGGCTTGTAACAAATAAGTACAAACTTAGCAGTTTGCCGTATATAACTTTATTATCTTACAGTTTCCATAGGTCAGAAGTCCAGTCATGGCATGGCTGAATTCTGTGCTGAGCTGCGAGTCTCTTCAGCTGATGTCAAGGCCTTAGCCAGGGCTCCAGTTCTAATCTGGGGCTCAGTGTCTGCTTCCAAGCTCATACTGGTTGGAAGAACTCAGTTCCTTATGGTTGTAGGACTGAGCACCCCTGTCCTTGCTGGCAGTCAGCAGGGGTGCTCTCAGCTCCTAGAGGTCACCCACCATCCTTGCCACATGCCCCCTCCATCTCTAACTCCAGGAACGGAGACTCTTCTTCCATGTTGAATCCTCCTTTCACTTTAATTCTAACTTCTCTACCGCTGAATTCCAGACTCAGGTTTAAAGGTCTCCCTTGATTTGATCAGGTCCATCAAGGTGATTCCCCTATCTTAAGGTCAACTGATTTGGGACCTTAATTGCATCTGCAAAATCCCTGCAAAGTAGCACTTAAATTAGTGTGATTGGATCATTGGAGGAAGGTGTGTATTCAGCAGGGGATGTCCATCCTAGAGGCAGTGTTAGAATTCCACCTACCGCACTCACCAATGCCAAAGTGAAGCTTTGCTTCTCTGCTGATGCCTGACTTACGTCCTCCCCTATGTGACAGAGGATGTCACAAGCCTGCATCTGACATTAAAAATGCTGCTCCCTAAAGAGGGAGGGAAGACACAACCTTGACTTTATCCTCTTGATGAGAGTGACGTTTCATGGTGTTGGGAAGATTTTCATTGGGTCAATTGCCTGATTGAGACATAGCCTTAGTGAGGTGACAAATAGCAGGCATTAATGTCTCTTTTTTAATGGTATGATGAATGGTCTAAGAGAAGGGTCAGCAAACTGTAGCCAGCCACCTGTTTTTGTAAATAAATTATTGGACCACAGCCAGGCCAGTTCATTCATGAATTTTCTCTGGCTCCTTTTGCGTTGAGTGGTTGTGACAGAGACTTAATAGTCCACAAAGCCAAAAATACTCCCTGGCCCCGGCCACCCCGATCTAAGACCATTCCCACAGTCCTCTAATGATAAGAATCACCTGGATCATTGGTTAAAAAGACAATTTCTGAGTCCAGTTTGGAACCCCTGAGTCAGAATCTCCAGGGTAGGGGCTTTGGGAAGGTAGAGTGAACAAGCTTCCCAGGTGACTCTTATCCCCAGGGAACTACTGGTCTCAGGTGTGCCTGCCTACCAGGTAAGGAGGAGGTTTTAAAAGAGGCAGTGGGGTAGGGTTGGGGGAGTTTGCCTTGGAGAGCACAGGCCTCGTGGTTTCACTGCTTGGACTGCATCCCAGCTCCGCTTCTCCCTGAGCTCCGCCACCTCAGGTAAGTGACTTTTAACTCTGTTTCCTCCGCTGAGAAATGAGAATAACGGTGCCGTGTCCAGTTGGCAGTGTGTGTATATACGTTGAGAGCCTAATACAATGCTTGGTAGTGGTCACCCTCACTAAGAGGAGCAGCGCCATGTAAACACAGAAGGCCCCACTGTGGAGATATCTCCTAAACAAGACAGGCCCAGCAGGGCTTCTCAGTAGTCCACAGTGTAGAGCTGTTTTCCTCAGAAGGAAAAACTCCTTAAAGGAATCTCCCATTACGTTCAGGACAGTGTAAGGCCCTTTAGAAACGCAGTTCTCCACAGAATGCTGAGTATTGCAAGAGGTTATCATTGGCTGTTTTTGGATATACTGAGTTTGCAAAGGAATATTTAATTTCATGATTGAAAACTCTGGTACTTAGCACGAGACATATATATATATATTCTGTTTCTGAGGTTAATATTTTTAAAAACTCTTTGCCTGATGAGATCAAGCAATTTCAGCCATTCGTGTAGCTGTTGAAAGACAGTTTTTAGATAAATTGCTCATAAATCCTTGCAAGATACAGGACCCAATAATACTTCAGGTTACCAGGGAGTTTCATATTTTAATAAAAGGGAGAAAAAAAATCAATCTTGAATCTTTTAGTCCGATGACCAAAGAATTGCTCCATTCATTTTGTTCAGCTACTCAGGTGGGTGTGCAGTTGATCCTGATTTGATCTTACTTAAAGTTTACTTTTTCTGGGAAGTATTAATTCGAATATAGTATGGGTAATACTGGAATACTAGAGTCTCTTTAAAGCCACTTTACACAGCTTGTGTAAACATCCTAGGGTAGTTTCCTCTTAACGTTTTCACAAATATAGAACTTGAGTTTGCTGTATGTTTGCCTCTTTTTAACAGAAGAGGGAAGTAAAGGCTTGACTAAACAGTGTACTTAAAACCCAGGCTAGAGGGAAATGGATTCATATTCTTAGAGGAACAGGTAAACAAAAACAGGGTGAATTCTGCCAGGTATGAATTAGGTTTGTGAAGGAAGGAAAAAGAGCACAATTGGCAAGTGAGTGTGCTTTGCTGATTTCTTTATTTTTAAACTTAGTTTTAAAAGAAAGTACCAGTGGGACCCGAGAAAAACGAATCTGCAGAGGGCAGGGGGAAGGGTATTCTTCATTTTTATTACATGCAGTGTTGGAATTGTGCTGTGCCCTGAAACACAGCTGGATGAACAGGGTAGTTCAGGGTCTGCCTGGATTAACTCCGGATTAACTCCCTAAGCAAATTTCTAGGTTGCCAGGCCAGCTGGCTGAGCTCCAGGCTGGTGGCTAGTGATGCCGTGTTACTCCTTTCCACTCACCTCAAGGTGGAAACACGGAGGTGCTGACTACCAGTAGCTGCATGGACCCCTTTTGGGATGTCCAATGCTGAGAGATTCTCTTAGGCTCATGTCTCCTGTGCAGATGCTCCCCCCCCACACCCAACCCCACCCCCCCGCCAAGCTCCCAGAGTTCCCATGGCTCACACCTGGTGCCAACCAGCAGCAACAGACCTGCCTGGAGGCCCTCGTGAAGGCCTGGTGCTCAACCTGAAAACCTGCTGCTAATAGAGAATTCAGAGGAGCTGCTCCTAATGGGGAGCCATCTTGGCTAGAGGCTGCTTATATCTTCTGTGGGCTTTGCCTCCGTGGTTTCCAAGGGGGCAGATGGGAGCTGCTGGGCCTTATTTGATGGGAGGCATGAATATCTGGGCTAGGTTTACCTCAGAGATTCATTGTTTTCCTGATAGATATGAGTGATAAGTTTTGTTTGCTTTGTTTTGTATGTGGGTGGTATAATGGAAATAATTGGGGATGGTAATCATTAGAGTCAGCTGAACTGAGTTTGCTGTCACTTAGCAGTGTGATCTTGGACAGGTCTTTTAACCTTTCCGGTCTCCATCTGTAGAATGGCAATTATAATACTAGTCTCATTTTCCTCTGAGACTGTCATGAAGAGACAGTGAAATACATATACGAAAGTGCTTTCAGAATGGCAGTGTACTCTGTATACAGTGTGTGTGGCAGATAGCAACCCAGTTTGAATTTCAATGAGATTCAGAACTGTGATTAACAAGGTAAGCAGAGCCAGGATGGGGTGAGGCCATCCGGGTGGGTAGGGCGCTAAGTGAAGGAGGCGCTCCCTCACGGGGGTGTTTACATGCGGCTCTGAACCAGCCAGAAGCTGAGAGTCAGTGTCTCCTTAAATTTTGCACTGTAGTCACCCTGCTTGCCTCACCCACATCCCTGTCCTGAGTGAGAGTAAACTACATGCCCATGAAAATTATACATGTGATACACTTTTGTTGTAACAAAGTCCAGCAGTACCTAATTAACCTTGACAGATGTTACCGCTGGGACAGTTTCTGGGGTGTCTTTCCTAGCGTTTTTCATACATGTACAACCTTAAACTAGCTTTTGTTCTCACCTCATGGGCAGCACAGAAACATGGGGAAGAAACACCAGTCTGACCTCAAAACCTCATGCGTGTTCTAGATCTTTGTCATGGGTGTATTTGTAGACTCTGTGGAGGGGTCACACAGCACATGACACGGCAAAACACGTGGAACCTATGTCACCCAGCCTTCTCTCCCGCACACCAAGTCTTCAGTAGCTGCTCCAGGACCTCCCCCTCCCCCATCTTTAAAAACTCCAGGTACTTCTTTTCTTCCATCTCCTGGCTGGCTGGCTGGCTGGCTGCCTGCCTCTATCCACTACTTCCTCTTTCATCTCTTCTCATGAAGACAAATGTGGCCATTTGAGGACTCTTTATCTCTCTTACTGTCTCCCAGATCAGTTCCATAAAGGATCTGGGTGGTATAAAAAAGACTCCCTTTCAGGCATGGGTATGAGGGAGAAAGGTTGTCAATAGCTCCATAGGTTTTGTTCCTGACATATAATATCCATACGTACCTCTCCCCGGCCCCTCCTCCACACTTTTGAAATGCGACCACGCTGTCCCTAATGTCTTCTAACTCAGCAGCCCCCCACCTGTTCGGCAGCAGGGACCAGTTTCGTGGAAGACAGTGGTTCCACGGGGGAGGGGGGCTCAGGCAGTCATGCAAGCGATGGGGAGCGGCAGATGAAGCTTTGCCGGCCTGCCCGCCGCTCACCCCGGCTCCCAACAGGCTGTGGAGCCCTGTTCTAACTGCCATTGTGTCACCTCACGATGCATCGCACAGATCTCCGGTGGTACTTCCAAGCCGACGTCATTGTTTTTAACAGCTGCCTGTGTTCTACCCTGTCAGTGTGTCATAATGTAACCCCTTCTGTACTAGGAAATGTGTGTTTCTCCTTTTTCACTCTTGCAAATAATCTGCATTGAAAATCCTCCTACACTTTTCCTTGTGCGCTTAAAAGTTTAATTTGCTGGATCAAACAGGATGATGTGCATTTTGATAGCACATGATGGGAAGGTTGATTGTGAGCACGGCATGGGCTCTGTCCCTGGTATTTTTCTTCCTGTCCAACCTCCGCTAGATTCACCTTCACATACAATTTTCATTTACAGTTTTAGCGCTGTAAGTAACAACTGTAAGAGTTGTTTCTCTCAAATACCCTGGGTAAGATATCGTGTATGGCACCAGTGTGACTGCTTTGGGAATGGTAGCTCCCAAGAGGAATGAGATGTTTTCCCCACTCCATATGAACCATCCTGCAGTTTGGCCTGTGGAAGCCTCGGAGTGCTTGAAGGCGCAGGAGAGGGAGATGTGTGGACCCAGCGCCGCCCAGTGGCCGCTGAGAGGACGACGGCCTTGTTTGCAGGCTCAGGCACCAAATCCCTAGGAACTCCTAGGAATGATTGAGGGGCATTTTACTGGAGGCTGAAGTCCTGCATGAACAGCAGGGAGATGGGAGCTAGTGACATTTGGGCTACTGTTAAAGTGACTCCATGTGTAGCCATAGGCTGGCGCCTGGGGCAACTCAGGTGACTGTTGCTTTGGAGTGAATTTGCGTTTTATGGCTCACATGGTATCTACAGATATTAGAACGAGACAGCGGCAATATGCCAGGAGCAAGTCGTTTCTGGGCAGTGCTTATCTGACTCCAGGGACCTCTGCCATAACTCTGTGGTCCATAAGTTGGGAATCACTGAGATGGGATATTGGAAAGTTAAGTGCAAATGAAATCATTAACTCAATGTCAAGGGGAGCGTGCTCTTTAAAGGAATCCTGGGGTGAGTTCTCACCAAACGGAAGGAACACCCAGTTGCTCCTATTCAGGATGCTAGAATGACTCCCTAATGTAACAAATCAACTTCTCTGGGCAGCTTGTTACCCCTTCATAACGAGTCCCCACCCTATAATGAGCCCTGTTTCCTGTGGCTCTGATCAGGGCAGGTGCTGTCACTGCTATCAGCAAACAGAAGGCTTCTTTTTGCTTCTGCTGTTTGTACCTCCGTGAAATGCCACCTCTGCCCCTTTAGTAATCTAAAACCTACCATCTTTCCTGCCCTTCTTAACACCCACTGTTCCAAGTCCTCTCAGCAACTTGGGCTTTTAGTGACTTTGGATTTTGTGAACTCCTGAAGCTTTTACACTTGGTGTCAGACATTTGCTGTGGTCTCTGTTTCGGGTCTGTCACATGTCTTCTCAGCTAGACTGTGACTTCTGACATCAGTGATGCTTCATGTTTTCATAGTTCCTTGAAGGGAGATGCTGGACACAAAATAGTGTAATATTTCAGTGACTTGCTGCATGATAAAAAAAATGAAAGCCTTTTTGTAAATGGAGATCTTCGTATATTAGATCTGCTTTATGTATAAATTTTAAAAATCTTTCAGTCAGTCAGTCACGCATATGCACGCATGCACACACGCATGTACATATGCTCATACAGGGCTGGTCACAGGTGTAGGCACATAGCCTTCCACTTAGAACAGAGATGTGTTCCTGCAAAAAGCATGCCTACCAATGTGGACAGTCAAGCTGATGGCTCATAAAAACGGAGCCAATCTGCTTGGATCGAGACTGGGCATCCAGACCACGTGGATCACGTGTCCACTTTCCCAGGCCTGGTGTGCTGCTCGGAAAACACTTGTTGGGTGAGTCGTGGTCATATATCTATTGGATTCAGCTCTGCTTCCTCTTGCTCTGTTTTGTGCTGACTTTATGTGAACAGTGAATTGCTGACCTCTGGGTTAAGAGGAGTTATTTAATGCAAACAGGCCAATGGACAACAGCTGACTCTTGCGTGTTCAAGGGATCTAATATCTTGGGAGGATTTATACCAGTTACTTAACTGCCTGAATACCAACCTTCCTATTATCTTTATGATAAGGTGAGCTTGGGTCTCACGTTTATCCCGAGAAGACAGCCTTATCCAAATCATCTATATTTTAGCAGGCAGTACCAAACTTCAGGCCTCAGAAACACATTTTAAGTAATTCTTGCCATGCCATCTATTTTAAGTATCATTAAAAATCCACTTTCTTTTAAAAATATGTGTGCAGATTTTGTGAAGCCTATAACAAGTCTATGAAAAACTGATTATTTTCCCATGGGTATAGGTTCCGATTTTTATTCTGCTTGCCAAATGAAAAATCTAGTATGCGTGGGCCCTTTATCTTATTTATGCCCTCTGAATAGAATCACCATGTTCCCAAACAAAGAGAAATGGGTCACTCGGCTTGAGTCGCCTGATCCCTTCCTGTGGTGGGCAAAGGAGTTTGTGCAGCGCTAAGCTAGGAAGCATGGATTTCCCTTTCAAATGCCTCGTTTTCTTACTCTTTGCCTTTCAGTCAGCTCCATGTAAACTGGGTCAGAATATAACATGGGTGCTGAGGTGAGTTTCGGCTGCTGGTGGAATGTGCATGTGATGGAAATAGGTCACTTTAGGACCCAAGGATGATGCAGAGAGAGGTTTACAGTCAAAGATAATAATCGTTCTGTCCTTTAGTTAGCATTCCTGTTTTTTTTCTTTTTTTTAACTGAACAATATGCACCAATGGCCCCAACGTACCTTAGTCTCAGTTCTCTGGCCCTCATTGCTACAAGCTGGTTATGGCATTGGCTGCTTTCCCAGCACTCATTCTCTCCCTGATCATGAACCATGGCTCAGCGCCCTGGTTGAGGGATAGGGAGGGACGGGGTATCATCATGCTCCCCTGTGCCTAAGTCTCTTCTGAATTACTCCCTCTCCACCCTTCCATCTGAGAGTCCTGGATACTTGTTAAGCCCCCAGAACAGACAAGGTGGGGGAATTGGGCACCTTGTGCAGGTGACAGTGGCATAGATATAGCGCCTCACCCATAACTAAGGTGGGAGTAGAAACAGCCTTCTGAGCTGGGGTGGCGGGTGCGCACACAGCTCTCACTTCACAAACAAGGATGAAATAGGCAACACACAGAGGCTCAAGAGACTGTCGTGATGAGTAACTCTGAGTACAGGGGGCCGGCGGTGCTCTGTAAGCTTGGACACTTACACTGGGGCTACATTGTGGACGATCTCAAGGACCGTGGTGGTGAGTGTGAACTGATTCGGCCTTGAGGGGCCAGGAGGGTTTTTCAGCTGGAGACTTTTGAGAGTGTGATTTGACCAGAGGCTTTTGAAATTGTCTTAAAGAGAATTGAGAATTTGTCCTGTTTAGTGGTTTTAAACCTTTGCTTTGATGATCTCCCCAAGGGGCTGTTCTGGTGGGAGGATCTGGGGAAAGAAGCCTAGAGGCTGGGACCTTGGGCTCCTTTTCCCACTGATTCAGCAGTTCTGCCTCTGTTTTACTTCTTGAGCTGACAGTAAGAGTCCTTTCATCAGTCCTTTCCTCCTTTCCCCCCTTCCTGTGGTTAAACACATAAGTTGGGAAATTTTGTTAACTGTTTTTAAGTGTACAGCTCAGTAGTGTTAAGTATACTCATTGTTAAATAGATCTCCAGACTTTTTCCTCTGGCAAACTGCAACTCTAGTTCTCTTTAAATAACAATTCCCCCTTTTCACCTCCCTCCAGCCCTTGGTAACCACCATCCTACATTGTTTCTATGAATTTGACTAGCCAAGTAAGATTTCTTTTAAAAAAGCAATCAAGCAGCTGAGAAGGTTTGATAGCCTCCTGATGTATCCATCATTCCTCACTGTCTGCCCCCGACCCCCAGACAGTGAGGAAACTGAAATCCCAGAGGTGCTGGGAGGCCAAGGTGGCCACACAATGCAGATGTTAATCACATGGATACTTAAGCCAGAGTGCCAGGTTCAGATTTTGTTCTGATGCTCTGTATGTGACCCTGGGTTAGTGATTTAACTCAGTGCCTCAGTTTGCTCATCGGCTAAAGGGACACGATGGTAACAGAATCTGATTTATAGCCTTGTTGTGAAGATTAAGTGAGGTCATCTATATAAAGCCCTTGGAATAGGGCCTGACACTTATATACGTGTCTGCTATGATTGTTAAGTGACTTCCTAGCATGACACAGTTCCTTTTAAGGAGAGCTGTAACTTTGGGCTTCCGTGGTGCATGTCTTTTGAGTTTCCACTTAAAACTGAATAGATAGATAGCTTTGACTGGCAAGATTTCCTCCTACACATCCCTATCTCTCATCTAGGGCATGCCATTGATCTTGAAGGATGCTCCATCAATATCTTAATCCTCAGGGAGAAAGTCATGCAGTTCATATCATACAGCACAAGAAGGACAGTTATGCAGTGACATTAATTCAACAAATATTTATTGAATGCTTTGATGGAAGGACACCTGGGGTAGATGCTGGGGACACTGAGCAAACCAGCCCCAAATCCCTGCTCTCGAGGAGCTTGTGTTCTCTTGGGGCAAACCTTTGTAATGCAGCCCTTTTAATAAACGAAATGTTTTTCCTGAACTCATCTAGCTAAGGAAGATGAAAAGTTTGCTTAAAAATATTCAGGTTTGGAAATGAATGCTCTAGACCTGTTGCTGATGGTGCTTTTGAAAACTGGTTCATAAAAATAGATACTAAAAATGGTGTAGAAATACTGGTGATTTCAGATTTGAGGCGATTTTTCAGATACAAAGTTAGCAAGTCAGTTTATCTCCAGTGCTTATTCTGGGCTTGCATGTTCAGTACAGCCCCTCATACTTAGAACTCGGTAAGGACAGCATAAGACTCACTTTACCCGTGCTTCAATCAGATGTCAGGAGGAATGTGGAATTCCTCCTACATACACCTCTCCTGGGCTTCCTCCTTTCCTCCTCAACGTGGGCAGATGACATTTAGACTCAGAGGAAGCAGAAGCAGGGGTAATGCAGTTGGGACTTATCTTCTAGAGGGAAGAAAATAGGAATTGCCATCACAGGCTGCTGGGGCTTTCCAGCTACAAGAAAAGATCTGCAGTACAGATACCATGCTGCTTGCTACCTCTCTAGCTATTTGGGTCATAGCCGGTGCTGTAAAGTACAGCACTTCTTTCCTGAGATCCTACAAGTACTTCATTGGTAGGTACTTCCCAACACAGCATTTCCAAGGTGCCACTGCTAGTCAGTCAAGGTTGTTGGGTGATAGGCATCCCATGTACTGTTAGAAACTGCTGGGACTGGTGTGGTAGCCTTAAAGCTAAAAGGCACAATCACCAGCAGCCGTGGCCCATTGTTCATTGCCCACTATCCCCACTTCTTTCCTATTAAGAGACTGCTCTTTTGTTCAGGTAGGGTAGAGAATCCTTGATCTTAGGGAACAGGGGCCCCTCTTTTAACCCAAAGGGATGAAGCATGGAGGTCTGGGCCAGTTGTAATAAACCCATTCCCAAACCCAAACCCATCCTCCTTTACAACTCTAAGTGTCAATGTGACACTGACCAACAAGTCTGGTGGTTTCTAGGAAATATTTTTTTAACTTTCCCATATACGACTTCCCTGGTTGCTCAGTGGTTAAGAATCCGCCTGCCAATGCAGGGGACACAGGTTCGAGCCCTGGTCCAGGAGGATCCCACATGCCACGGAGCAACTAAGCCCGTGCACCACAAGTACTGAGCCTGTGTGCCACAACTACTGAGCCCGTGTGCCACAACTACCGATCCCGTGTGCCTAGAGCCCGTGCTCCACAGCAAGAGAAGCCACCGCAATAAGTCCACACACCGCAGTGAAGAGTAACCCCTGCTCGCCGCAACTAGAGAAAGCCTGCATGTAGCAATGAAGACCCAAGGCAGCCAAAAAAAAAAGAATTCCCATATAAAGGCAGAATGTAATGAAGTAGACTTATGCCCCTCCTTCTTCCCAAGGTGGAATGCTATTGTGATGATACAATATCTGGAGCAGTAACAGCCAATTTACAACTCTAAGTTTAAAAAATATATGAAAATCAGAGAAACCAGGTGAAGCCTGACTGGCAGGGACTGCCTGCTCCCAGGTTTCCTGTTCCATGAGACGATTAGATGTCTTTATCACATGTGTTAATCTGGTTCTGTTACTGGAGACTGGGAGGATTCTAACTGATGCAGCATTTTAATACTCGCCTTTGAGATTAGATGCCCACATCACAGATGGGTTTCCATTATTGTGACTATTATGTAACCAAGAGAACACATGGCCTAAATGTACTGAGTCATCTGACTTTTGACACAGGATCATTGGACTTTAGTGCTGGGGGAACAACTTTAGAGAACTTCGAATCCTGGGTTTCCTACCTTAGGTTCCGTGAAACTTGTAGGCCTGTAAGTCACTTCCACCTAGAAGGGTTCCATGCCCAATTAAGTTTGGGAATCCCTCCTATGACATCCCCCTCTCAGAGGAACAGGTTGTGTGTCCATAGTTCCATTCCATCTGTCACAGCTTTTGTTCAGGACCCCTTTGCTTGCTTGTTTGGACCTCTGCAGTAGCCTTATTTCTGGTATCCCCACATCCCCTTATTCCCCACTGTCTTTGATTCATCTTACATGTTACCTCCATTCACTCATGGCTGAGCACATGCTGGATGCTGGCACTGTTCTAGTTGCTGGGGATACAACAGTATCCTGCCTTCGTGGAGCTTATATTCTAGTCAAGGGAGCGATGTAGTAGCAAACAAAAAAATACAGAGAGAAATATGCAGTACAGTAGAGAATAAAAGCTTTGGATAAAGACCAATCAAGGAAAGGAGAATATGTACAACTTTGAATAGAGTTTCAGGGCAGGCATTTCTGCGAACGTAACATTGAGGTGGAGGCCCAAGGAAAAGCTCTCTAGGGTGAGGGAACAGCATGTATAAAGGTTCTGAAGTGGGAGAAGATTTGTGAAAGAATGAGAAGGAGAGAATCATGGAGTGGAGGGAGGAGAAGAAGTAGTGGGACCTGTGGCCAGCTGAGGAGTGGAGACCAGTCAGGTGATGCCTGCTGGACCCCTGCAGGGACATGGCTGTGCTGACGGAGGTGGGATGTGTCATGGAGGTTCTAAGCAGGGGAGTGATGTTAACTGACATATATTTTAGAATGATTTGTCTGCTTGCTGTGGTGAGAGTCGATTATGAAGGTGGTGCCGGAAGGGGAAGTAGAGGAGACCCAGTCGCAGGTCACTGCAGTAATGCAGGCAAGAGATGATGGCTTGGACCCTGGGTGGTTGCAGGGGGAGAAGTGAAAATAGACTGGATTCCAGATGTATTTTTAAAAAATATTTATTTATTTATTTTTTGGCTGCATCGGGTCTTAGTTGTGGCATGCGGGATCTTTCGTTGTGGCATGTGGGCTCTTGGTTGCAGTGCGTGGGATTCTCTTTAGTTGTAGCCCACAGTCTCATTAGTTGTGGCACGCAGGCTCAGCTGCCCCACAGCATGTAGGATCTTAATTCCTTGACCAGGGATCAAACCGACGTCCTCTGCATTGCAAGACGGATTCTTAACCACTGGACCACCAGGGAAGTTGCTCTAGATGTATTTTGAAATTAGTGACAGGATATCATGACAAATTGGACATAGTTATGTGAAAATGTAGGATCAAGGGTGATTGTAAGCATTTTTTTTCTTTTTTTTTTGTGGCACACGGGCCTCTCACTGCTGTGGCCTCTCCCACTGTGGAGCACAGGCTCCAGACGTGCAGGCCCAGCGGCCATGGCTCATGGGCCCAGCCACTCCGTGGCACGTGGGATCCTCCCGGACCGGGGCACGAACCTGCGCCCCCTGCATCGGCAGGCGGACCCACAACCACTGTGCCACCAGGGAAGCCCTGTAAGCTTTTTTTCAACTATGCAGCTAGAAGGATGGACTTGCCTTTTATATGATGGGGAAGACTCTGGGAAGAGCAGGTTGACGGGGGCAGACAGGAGCTCAGTCTTGGACAAGCTTGAGATGCTTGTTAGACATGTAAGTGGAGATGTTTAGTAGTCACTTATGTATAACCACTTGTGATGCACATCTGGAGTTCTTGGTCGACCTACAGGCTGAAAAGGCAGTCAGCAAATCCATTGTGCTAAGTGCAGTGAGACTGGCTGAGAACACCTAAGAGTTAAGGGTAGGTGGAGAAGAGAAGAGGTACAAGGACTGAGTCCTGGAATGCTCCAGAGTTTACAGATCGGGGGTCAGTAAGAGCCTGAGAAGGAGCAGCTAGAGGGAAGAGGAAGAATAAGACATGGAGGAAGCTGAAGACATTTCAAGGAGGATGGAGTGATCAGCTGGGTCACATGTCGCTGAGGACTGAGAAGTGACCTGGGATTTAGCAAGGAGAGGTCACTTATGGGATTCACAGGGAAGTCTTGGTGGAATGGTGAGAGCAAAAGTCAGAGTGGAGCAGAGGAGAGGGACAGTGAGTCTAGACAAGTCCTGGAAGGAGTTTTTCTGTAAAAGGGAAGACAAATGGGGAGGTAGCTGAAGGGGAAAGTGGGTCCAAGAGAATATTTTTCACAGCAAAAAGTATACTGAGCAAAATTAAATGGGCAAGGAAGATTTTATTCAAGCTATTGCAATAGGGAAGAGAGGCCAGATCTCAGTCTGAGCCCAACTCAGCTGAAGCAGAGGGTGGTAGTGTTCTAAGGGCTGTAGTGACAGGGAGCTCTAGGCCATCCATGTTTGCTAGTTGGTTTTACCCCAAGGAAAAGTAAATTTCTCATATCTCAGTGATAGGAGGGAGTTTTACAACTTGGAGCAAGTTGCCCACTGAGGTTAGGCTCCTACCCTTTCCCTTTTCATAGAAAAGGGATGTTGAAGGTGCTGTCCCCTTGAATTGTATTTCAAGAGACGTTTCCCAGGATGTGGAAAAAACAGTCCTGGGCTGAAAACCAAGAGGCTTTTAAAAAGATGTATGTACTTTTTAAAGGGGGCAGGGAGAATTTACACATTTTCTAAAGAAAATGCTTTAAGAAAAGGGAAGTCAGGGAGAATCCTATCTCAAGTTTAGTCAGCTTGAGGGGATTAAGGCCATCTTGGCCAGTTTCTAAAACAGATATATAATCTTCCTATTAAATTTCTGACATCTTCAGGATAATCAAGACTCTTTCCTAGTCTGCTACAGCCTCATCTGTATCCACCCTGCCTCTTCCTGAGGCCTACTGATACCCTCAGCACTGTTGGCTGTGTCTGAACCACTCTAGAAAGTGTTGTGCAGCCTTACCTCTTCCGACCTGTTCCTCTCCTCTGGGTACCTTTCAGGGCCCTCCCTGTGCAGGGCACAGTTCTTTTCTCATCTTCTCTGTGGGACTCTCCCTGACACTAGAGCATTTTATTTCTGATACTTGGCATGCTATGCAGCTAGTGTTTATTTTGAGCACAGGTCTTACAGCAGTTTCCACTGCCTAAGAAGTATGTGTGATACAAAGGAAGTAATTGCCTATGTTTCTGCTTAATGGCAAGAATTTGATTCTGAGTCTGTAAGCCCTCCTAGGACTATATTTAATAATTTGGCTACTATGAAATATGCTGGTTGAGATCTCATGACTTTGAGGCTTCACCACCATATGGATTCTGAGTAAATAAGTTCACAAATGATTCCTATTTTAGATTGTATGATGATACACAGCCGTGCCAGAGCCAGTTTCTATTCCCCAGCTGTGTGAGTGTGTGTAACTCCACGAATACAGACTGACAAGTTGGTTTAAATCACCCCGAGAGAGGGCTTCGGCTACAGAGTTGTTGGACTGATGATGTAATACAGCTTTGCAGGCTGTAATAGGTTTGGCAGGAGGTTTCATGGGGTATGGGGCCTTAGGGTTCAACTTTGGAGCCCCTGAGAAGGGCTGATGCTTTCACCTGTAACTGTGCTGGGGGCTCCCTATGATTACAGCTTCAGACCTTTGAATGGGGCTAGGGAGAGAAAACAAGGCTTTAGAGTTAGCAGGAGAAAATGAACATGAAGAAAAAAAAACGAATAAGTGGTCACAGAGCTGGCAAGAGTGAAGGAAATAACGAGACAGAATTAGTTCTTACTGACAACTTGAAATTGCCTGAAACATTATAAAAATCCATCAGCCTGTGAAAAGCAGACTCACAGTGACCACTGGATGGTGTGATATTTGCAATTTTTCTGGACACAAATTTAGAGAAGCCAGCAGAGATTTAGCCTAATAAATAGATTTTGGCTGGTGCAAAGATTTTGAAAAGAGGGCTCAAAATTAGCTTCAGCCAGGGTTCTCTTCCTCCAGCAATCTTGAAATCAGTAGAACTGAAATTGGTCAATTACCCATTTTTCCCTTCAAACATCTGTTGCTGTTTTGCTGTCCTTACAATGAATTATAAAAAGTCGTAGTGTCTTTTCCTATTGAATGTTCCTTTGTGGGTTGCTTCTCTGCTTTTTATCCTCTCTAATGGCATTTAACAGTGTTGGCGTGGCCCTCAAATTTTTGATTAACTACAGGAAACTCTTATACTACTAAAGTTACTCTTCTAACAGTTGCAGTGGTTGCTGAGCATATAGGAACTCCTCAAGGAGTTTCAGTCTTTAGGAAGAGGTAGATGATCAGCCCTCAACTTCAATAGGTTCAGAGAGGTGTTTATATTTGGTGGCTAAGTCTTGGCAGAGCAGGGATCGTGTAGGGTTCCTAACTTTATCCCCCGAATGTCGGTAGATGGAGCTTTGCTCAATGGTTAAAAAAAAAAAAAAAAAAAGACTCCCAAGGAGATGGATGTGTTGAGAAAGGGAATTTCAGACACAGGGGAAAGCAAGTACAGAGTCGCAAGAGTATGAACAGATCTCTAGGTTTACGTGATGGCCAGAAGGTGGAGGGCTGCGGGTCGAAGTGCCAGTGGAGGTGGCTCAGGTCGGGAAGGGTGCCCTCTGAAGGCCACGTGGAGCAGCGCAAGTTCGTGCACACAGCAGGTGCTCACAAGTCCTTACCACGTGGCTGAAGGAACGAAAGGAAGGACTTCAAAGCAGGGAGGTCCCTGATTAGATTCATTTTAAATTTCTCCTGCCTGCCACTGTGAGGAATGGTCTGGAAGTGTTGAGTCCAGAAGAGAATCCTCACGAGGTGGGGGGATAGTGTCCCCCAAGGGACACTGGGTAACGTATGGAAGTGTTGTAGGTTGTTATAACTTGGGGCTTGTTACTGGCATCTAGGTACACATCTTAGAATGAAGAGGACAGCTCCTACCCCGACCCCCCCCAAATTATCCAATCCCAAGTGCAGATAGTGCTGAGGTTGAGAAAGCCAGGTCTAGAATGAGAACATCCTTAGCACACAGGTTGTAAATTTACTGAAACTACTACTGAAATGTATAGAGAAAATGTTTCTTAAATTTGCTTAGAGCTGGTCTGATATTCCTCAAGAGCCCCACTTACCAGGTTGAAGGAAAAAAAATTAACGCTATTAAGTCTAATGTGGTTTAGAATTTGGTAGGATCCAGTAATTGTAAAGTCCCTTTAGAGTGTGATCAGTTTTTGGGAGATAATTGCACAGTCTCTTCTATTGCCATATCCCCTCCTTCATTTTTCCTGATCTTCTCCAATTTAGTATCAGAGTTTATGAGGGGGGCTCATGGGGGCTCATGAGATCTTATGGTGCCTGGAAAATTCTTTGAGAAGCTCAGGGACCACTGCTGGGTAGAACTGCCATCCTATGATTTTCAACCTAGACTGGCCCAACAATATATTTTTTTTGTTTACATATTTGGGTTCCATGTAAAATTTTGAGAAAAGGGCTGTTCTGCTAAAAAAACAAAAACAACAAAATGTTGATCCAATACACCTTTGAGGCCATCTGTACTGGAATGTGAATTAAAGGCTTAGATTGGTGTCCTGTGACACATAAAGGCATTTTTTTTGGGTATCATGACATTTGTTTCTAGGTGTTGTTCCTGAGAATTGGGCTGCCCAAACCTTTTAGTCATGTGCAATTTTGTCATCATCGTGCAGATGTGGATAAAATCTTTTCATTATGGTCAATATGTTCTTTACAAATGTAGCAATTTCTTATTGAAAACTGCCCTCCTGAGGGAACATAATAGATTTCATGGTTCCCCAATGAAGAGGGAAGGTGCTAACTAGCCGCTGTGTGGCTCCAAGTACATCATTATAGTAACTGCTTCCCTTTAAGGAATGAAGAGCTAGTATCACAGCCTTAAAATTCCCTTTTTGTATCAATAAAAAGACATTTTCACACTTGCTCTGTGAATAAAGTTTCTTCAGTAACTCCTTCTGCATGGCTGAGTCTCCTCTGTTTCATCTGCGAGATTAGAGGACAGTTAGATGAGAAAAGTCTTTTGGAACAGGGCTGCAAAGGGTTTATGATGAGGCATTAATAAGTGCCAATTACCATGAATATAATAGCACTCCATACTTGTTGCTTGCTTACTATGATCTCAGCATTGCTCTAAGCACATCTCATTTGTTAACTCGAATCCTCACCACAACCCTACAAGTAGGTGCTGAGACGGGGAACCGAGATGTGAGGAGGTCAAGGTCACACTTGACCGGACTCTGATTCAAACCCCTGTGGCCTGGTTCCAAGGTCCAAGTGCTGGGTTTTCTGAGTGTACTGAATTTTCTCTCTGGTTTAATGCTTTCTGAGTCAGGATCATCCATCTGCCTACACTAGAAAAGCAACATCATGTCATCAGTGTCCTTAAGCAAAGATTAGGAACACTTACATCTCCCTGCCTTGCACTTTAAATATCTATTAGTGGGGTTTGGTGAAAATTATTCTTCTAGATATCGAGCTGTAAGCTCCAGAACCCTTCCCACTTTATGACTGTCCCATTGTCATGGGTCATCTACCCTGGATTTGTGTGGCTCAGGGACGGGGGTCTAGCAGGACATTGATGATTCATTCATCCATTCAGTTAGCAAATACTTAAAGTCCATGATGGACACAGCACGTGCCAGCATTGTAGGGGTTACAGAGAGATATGCCTGCTTCTTCCAGAAGGGTTTGATGTCAATATATTTGTTAAAGAAGGAGGACACATTTATTAAGCACCAACTCTGTACCAAGTACTGGGCTAGGCATCTTACGTTTGTTCTCATTGGATTCCTCTAACAACCTTGAGAGGTAGGTACTATCTCCATCTGATGGGTGGAAAACAATCTCAGAGACTGAGGCAATTGTTTAAGGTCACACAACCAAAATAAGGGCAAAGCTAGGAATCAAACCCTGGAGCAGATTAAAAAAGAAAAATCTTTAATGAGATCTGTTATATACAGATCTCCCCACATCCAAAGAAAAGAAGAACGAGTTAGTTCTGGAGAACAGTGTTTTTTTTCAAACCACTTTCCATGGAATTCGTTCCAGAAGTTGTTTCTTCCAGGGGTGGTGGAGGGGAACCAAATTGTTCGGTAGTCCAGTGTGAGGAGTGCCGTTTTCTTCTCAGTGGTCCACAGTGCTCATTAGCACGGCGAGGCCCCCAGAAGTACTGCAGAAGGAAGTTTTTTGACTTTGTTTAATCCATACAGTGTTGCCAAACTTCAAGGTGACCAGCAGAAGACCAGCTTGGGAAATTGTGATTTGAAGGAAGGAAGCCTTAGGGGGAGAAGCAAGAATATGGATAGACTACCACTGGATAGTTAAAGCCTCCTTGGGTCACATTAGAGGCTGAGGGAGAGGGGATCCAAACTGTGCAGCACAAACTCTTCTCTGCCAGGAGTAATTTTATCTGTAAGGTCACATTTGCTGCCTGTTTTATATATATATGTGTGTGTGTGTGTGTGTGTGTGTGAGAGTGTGTGTATATAAATTTTCAATTTATCTGTTGGTTGAGGTACAATTCTGAAAGCATCAAACTCACCTTTTAAAGTATAGAAATTTGGTGGTTTCAGGATATTCATAAGGTTGATATAAGGATATTCATAAGTGCAACCATCACTCTGATTCCAGAACATTTTCATCACCACCAAAAGCAACACTGTACCCGTTATAGTCACTCCCCATCCCCCTCCACCCCACTGCCTGGCAACCACCAATCTACTTCCTGACTCTGGGTTTGCCTATTCTGGACACATCGTATAAATGGAATCACGTGTGGTCTTCTGATGCCTGGCTTCTTTTGATTAGCCAAATGTTTCAAGGTTTACCTGTGTTAAAAGTATGTATCAGTACTTCATTCCCTTTTATGGCTGAATAATATTGCACTGTTGGGTATACCATCTTGCATTTGCCGTTTGAGAAGGAAAGATGGTAGTCGGAGATGACCCTGTCTTCTCTGCGACTGGGGAAGGGTGTGAGGTGGACAGCTATCGTTTCTGCCCCTCTGTTCCTTGCTCAGAAGCCATATAAAAGCTGATCCTCAGGCCATGGCTGGGGAACCAGGCCTGGTCCATCAGAAGCTTGGATCCAGTTCAGGTATGTGACCCAAGCCGCATCTGGATTGGTTGGAACAGAGGCCTGTCCCTTGGCTGGGGTCGCTGCAGGACAGTGTGCTAACCTTTGTCAGCACTTGCAGAGAATCTCCCTGAGCGTGGGTGTGACATAAAGGAAAGCAGGGGTCTTGTAACCTTACCTGAAACAAGTGGGTCGTGTGAAACCCTTAGGTGGTGTTTGACTGGTAATGTTAACCAGCAGAATGTTTAAGGTGGGTAGGACTGACTGCTCTCTAACCTGCTTCCAGATGATAAGGACAACCGGTCTCACACAAATTCTCTCACGTATACAGACAGCTAATAAGTACATTGAAGGGCAAGCAGGAGCCGCGTGGGTTGATTTACTCTATTAGCTTTATGAATTTAAACATCCTGATTGTTTTAGGTCCGCAGTAAAGGGTCTGACTTCCTTTTTTGATGTTTGCTGATAACTTGTAAGCCTCTTTCCTTCCTCTTCCCCTCCTGTCCCACGTGTGGGTAAGCAGGTCAGAAAGCCTGGGTGCTCCTTCCTTTGGTGAGGGGGTGGGATTCAAACCACACACCCCTTTCCTTGTGCAAACTCTCTCCCCATCCCCACCTCCTAATCACAGTAAGAACCCAGGCCAGTCTCCTTTTTTTCTGTCTTGACCTCCGAACCCAGTTTTGGGTGGGAGTCCATCCTGTGTCTGCAGAGTGGCCACATCAAGGTCTTTGCGTGGAAGGTTCGCTTGAGGCAGAGATGATGGTATCCCAGAGGCAAGATTCTTTTCCATGAAGATCAGCATAAATAACTAGAAATCTTCCAAACCCATGGCTTGGCACATACCTGGTTAGGGATTAAGACCTGGGAGGGGATCACCAGGGGTAAAAGCCATAGGTCTTGCAGAAATGATAAGCAAACATTATTCTTGCACGGGGAGGGACGTCTCAAAGATTGGCCAGTCCACATACCTTGAATATCTTTAACTTGACCATTAAGAACTTAATCGTAAGATTCATCATGTTAATTAGCCTCTGTCTTCTTACTCTCACTGCTAATTGGCAAAGCCTTGGTGTTGACAGAGATTTGGATAATAGAACTGTGTAGTTGTCTCTTGTACGTTCCCTTGTTTTGTATAATGTTTCTCTTTTTTTGTATAATGGCTACAGATTGTCCCTAGAGTTGAAGCTTAACCAACATAGACATGATTTCATATGTCTGTGCTGAAGCATTTGAAAATTACAGATGTTGGGCTTCCCTGGTGGCGCAGTGGTTGAGAGGTCCACCTGCCGATGCAGGGGACACGGGCTCGTGTCCAGGAGGATCCCACATGCCACAGAGCAGCTGGGCCCGTGAGCCATGGCCACTGAGCCTGCGCGTCCGGAGCCTGTGCTCCACAACGGGAGAGGCCACAACAGTGAGAGGCCGGCGTACCGCAAAAAAAAAAAAAAAAAATTACAGATCTTCTAACACCTGACCTTTGTAGCAATCCCGGGTCCAGTTAAGCCTGATGCTAGATCTTTCTGTGAACTTGATAATTACATGAGCCAATCAATTCCTTCATGTTTCAGCTTAAGGTGGTAAGAATTGGGTTCCTGTCAGTTACTCCTAAAATACTTCTGAACAAAATAGAGTGCTCGGAATTCAGAGTGGAGGGTGGACAGGCCTATATTTGTCCCTCTACCCTGTTTCTCAATTTTCTCCAACTAAAGAATTTCTGGTATTTGCATAGCTGAATTTTTAAGGAAAACAGTAAAACCTTCAGTGTTCTTACCCAGACCCAGTTCTTAGTGGCAGAAAATGCAAATCCCCTCGGCTGCAATGTTAAGTAGTTTTCTAAATTTCAAAGCTGTTTTAGTGAGATCATGTTCTAGCTTTATTCCCCTCCAGCCACGCTTCGTGGGTGGGCTCTTTGTTCAACAGTTTCCTTAGAAGATTGAAGCACTGAGAGGAAAATGGAAAGCGCTCCTCATGTTAACAGCACAGGAGGTACTAGCGTCGTCAGAAATAAAGATCATTACAAAAGAAGGATACATGTGTGCTTTTCATGCAAGTCAGCATTGCCAGAGGACGCCAACATTTAAAAAACCAACTGAGGTTAAAAAATTACAGAGTGCTCTCCAGATAAACCCCTGCCTCTTCTCCAGGGTGAAAACAGGGTGTTTTCCATGGGGGTCTCTGCCTTTTTGGCTCTTGGAGTCATTCAGTGTTGATAACAGGAAGAAGAGCCCCAGTGGTTCGGGCAGCACTTCTGATGCCTAAATGCAAGGTGCTGTGCTCTGCGCTGATGAGGTGATGGAGCGAGAGACAGACATGCCCTCATGGACCTTGCCCTCCACTGGGAAGTGGGCAATGAGCAAGAGAAGAGACACGTGGATAGAATGGTTTTTAAAATTGAGTGCAGTAGTAGTGCTACAGAGAAAACAAAGTGTGCTGGACCTGCTGGGAGTGACAGGGCTGTTGGCTTTCCAGGAGTGGGGAGGGAGGACTCAGCTGCCTCTAGAGGTGAGCCAGTGGAGCCTTCACATGAGAAGGGCTAATGATCCATTTGTCTGCACACCTGAATTGTTTTAGTGACAAGCAGCCTAAGTGACTGAGGTCTTACCGTGAGCTGATTAGACAAGAGAATTGGTAGGCAGACTTAGTCATTTAACAGCTGGCTGGCGGAGGTAGTCATTCAATCCTTGTATTGTGTACTAAGCACTGGCAATATGACATAGAGGCTGGGTTTGGGTTTGAAGGTCATTTAGGGCCTGGCTACTGGGAGTGTGGTCCACTGACGGGCAGCATCGGCATCCCAGGGAGCATGTTAGAAATGCAGACTCTCAGGCCCCACCCCAGACCTGCTGAATAAGTCTGCTTTTTAAGCAAGATCCCTAAGACTCATGGTTTGGAGGATCCTTAACGTTGGAGAAGCACTGGCTTAGGCAACAGAGTTAGGAATGAGTAGAGCTGGAACCTGCCCGCAACTAGATCTTGAGTTTGTTGATGGAGACGACAGACATGCAAATACATGACTTCCTAGTGTGAAAGCTACAAGCAAGTAACAAGGGGCTGGGAGTGCGGAAGAGTGTGTGAGTTCCGCTCACCTGGCCCGGGTGGGGTGGGGAGGGGAGGAAGGTCAGGGAAGGCTCCCCAGAATGATGACACCACAGCTTGATGGGGAAGAACTGGTCAGATGAACACACAACTTGTAAATGGGGGAAGGCCACACAGATGGGCATTAGAGGCACTGCTGGGTTTGTGGGAAGATGGAGTGAGGGAGGGTAAAGCAGAGCTCAGGAGGCCAGTGTTCCAAATGAGGCAAGAAGGACCTGAATCCTGGTGGTCGGGTTCACCCCGGCTCGGGAGGCCTTGGGAGGAAGCACCACTTGAAAGTCTAGGAGAAGACAGCACGGAGCAGGCAGGCCTGAAAGGCTTGGAAAGAGCATGGTGTGCCCTCTCGCTGCTTGAGCTGACTGGACTCAATCTCACCAGAAAACCTGGGCGGTTCCCCGGTCCCAGATTTCCCCTTAGCTGGCTGGCTCCCTCCCTCTGCACAGATCTGCTGCCTTTGTATGTGGAGGTCAGGAGTGCGCTGACCCAGCTAAGAGCTAGTTGGCCTGATATGGGGGCTGGTGGAGACAGTAGGGGGGAGGGAAGCTTGCTTCAATGATTGGCAGATCATCACTCCTCCTTTCCTCTCTGGGTTTCTTGCTCAGAAACACATGTAGACTTCCTGTAGACTTCCTCAAAGTGTTGGAGAGCTTTCGAGGGAAGGAGAAGAAACAGTACCACTGACTGTGTGCGATTTAGTGATTCTGTATTTAGCAGACGGGGAGAACAGATCTGAGATGGAATGCCTGTTGCCAGGGGCCAAGTCTAAATGTCTCTGTGACTTCATTTTACAGCAGTGGTTTCCCAAACTCTTTTTAAGACAGAAAAACTTAAAGACCTGTTTCACATACTGAGCTGCTGTGTTAAGCGGTGCCCCTGAAGTTTTGGGGGTTGGCGAGGGTGATGATAATGAGACTCCCCCGCAGTGGGCCTCCTACTTACCCAGAAGGACTGTAGAACCACAGGGTTCTTGAGACACCAGGTGGAAATCAACGTTTTGGTATAAAAAGAAGATAGGCCAACTCAACTCCTATATAGAGTTGCATGTATGCATACAAGCATATATACATATCCCTACAAATCGATCAATGTTATCCTCACACCCTAAGTAAAACAAAAAGAAACCCAGACAAAACAATAGACCGCCATATAAATGCTTAACAACGTGGATTTTAAAAAAGACATAAGCTGTAAATTGAGTGTTAAATCATGAGGAAGCACGGTGAAAGTTCTTGAGAAGACAGTGGCAAGTCTCCCAGCCCATTTAATTAACCCCTTACTGTGGGGAGAGACCCAGGCTTAGTCTCTGCCCGCCTTTTCTTCTGTACGATGAGGTGCTGGCTTGAGCAGGGCAGCCACAGGAGAGCCCAGGTAAGCTGGCAAGTGTTCCAGCAAACAGTCTTGTGGGGCTAGTCAGTCTGGCCTCCCAGGCGGCAATCTGGAGGCTGTGAGGGAACATGTTAACACATATATACGGAATCTTAAAAAAAAACAAACACATGGTTCTGAACAACCTAGCGGCAGGACAGGAATAAAGATGCAGACGTAGAGAATGGACTTGACACAGGGAGGGGAAGGGGAAGCTGGAATGAAGTGAAAGAGTGACATGGACAGATACACACTCCCAAATGTAAAATAGATAGCTAGTGGGAAGCAGCCGCATAGCACAGGGAGATCAGCTCGGGGCTCTGTGTCCACCTAGAGGGGTGGGATAGGGAGAGTGGGAGGGAGACGCAAAAAGGAGGGGATATGGGGATATATGTATACTATAGCTGATGCACTTTGTTATACAGCAGAAACTAACACACCATTGTAAAGCAATTATACTGCAATAAAGATGTTAAAAAAAATGTCTGTTTGCTTCTTCCCAAGCCCAAGCCCCAGCCTCCCCTCAAAGACCAAGAATTCATTAAAAAAACAAATCTGGGAAGTTCCCCAAGGAGCCCTACCGGAGGAACAAGGAAAACATCCATTGTAAACAGCAGGTTTGTCTTCTGATGGGTTTTGTTTGCAAATGATAACAATTCCAGGTAATTTTTCATTTCAATTGGAGGAGCGGGTATTAAAAAGAGAGGCGGCGTGAGGGAAGAGAGGGAGAACGAGGGCCGGCGGATCTCCACGTGCCGCGTGCACTCCCGGGTCTACAAGGGAACAGAGGCGCGGAGGGCTGGGCAGTGCCTCTCACTCCATCAGGCGAGATCGAATTGTGGCTGCTCGGCCTGTTGACAGATGCAGTTTCTACAGAACCGTTTCTACAGCCCAGAGAGAGGGCTGCGTGATTAATGCCTCCAGCTGCCATGTGCCCCGTTATCTGTGCATGTGCATAACTTAATGGTTCAGGACAGGGGACAGAGGATGCTTAATTGAACGTATAGCAGGCCCTTGATAGCTGAAGAACTGTCCTACAGCGATTCAGCGAGATGGCTATGATTTCAGCATGTCGTTAAAATTCTTACTTAGGATAAATTTTTTTTTTTTAAGGAAAAAGAAAACAACAATGCCTGAAAGCAAGCAGGGATTCCCCCCACCACTTCCCCCCCGTTCACCGCTTCCTCCCTAGGCAAACGGAAGTGTTGTTTCTGACAGCAGTTAGATGTCTGGAGACAGCTGGGAGGGCGGGTTCACACTCACCTCCTTCCTTCATCTCTCCTCTCCTCCCAGGACCCCCAGGAATCTTCCCCTCTCCCGCTCTGAGTTTGTCTCCTCTGGTTCTTTTTGTTCCCTCCACCATCTGCCCCTCTGTGCTGTACTTTATGACCCATTTGCCATCCTTCCCCCTGGAGCCCCCGGCCTCTAGCTGAAAGGGGAGTGGGGAGTAGATTGCTTAAAATCAACGAACAGCCTAAACTGCTTTCACTAGGAAACACTGTCCGTTTCATTACTTGCTAATGAATATTGTTAAACTAATCTGTCATTCGTTTTCTAATTATGTGTCACCAGGCATCACAGTGGCAGCTGAGGTGACTGCTGGTGAACAGTTTTCCTCCTTGAATCCTGTTTTTTAAAGTAAGAACTACTAGGAATGATTAGCAATAATCTGAACCTGGTAAGCTTTTCCCCCCTTTCCCCAGTCTGTCAGCAATTTTTCTCCCCAATGTTTATAATACTACCAGGATCTTATCACTACCGGCCTCACCAAGCTGCTCCAAACTTGGGACAGCCCTACTTCTGAAGTCTTCAGCTCCACTGAGACCACAGCTTCTCATCATTTCCTGTCATGGTTTTGTGGGTCTGGAATTTGGGCAGGACCCAGCATGTTGCACAGACTGGGTCAATCAGTGCTAAACTGGTCTGGAGGGTCCTGGTGGGTTTTGCTCACATGCCTGGCCCCTTGATGGAAGGGACTAGATGGATGCGGGGCTCAGCTGGCCCCCTGTTCTCTCTGTGTGGCCTCTGCCTCACCATGTGGTCCCTCCAGCAGGGTAGCTGAACTTCTCCTACCGTTGCCCAAGGCTCCAAGAGAGTATTCCACAGACCAGAAGTAGAAGCTGCCAGCGTCTAATGGCCTGACCTAGAAGCTCACATAGCATCATTTCTACCATATTCTGTTGGACAGTGCAGTCAGGGTCTACCCAAACTCAGTCTACTCCTAACTTGAGCTGTTGAGTGCATCCCAGAAAACTGCACATCCCTACAAAGTGGCCCCTCTGAAAGCAAAGTGGGTTCAGATCTCAGTTGGGTCATCAAAGCTGCCTGGTCAACCTTCTCTTGTGTTTGATTTCTCTCCCTTCCTGTGATAGTTATAAGAAACATTTACCCCCTCCTGGAATGCCCAATCTAGCTCTTCCTCTCACAGGACTTCATTTGATCTAATTCTTAGCAGGTGGCCTTGCCTTCTGTTTCTCAGAGGTATGAACATTCTCTGTCACTTGAACACATCATTTTCAAATCCCTGTCTCAGAGATGTCCTGCCCTCCTTTCAGATTGGCCCTACCACTGTTTGCACCCTTCATTTCCACACTTTTCCTCAAGGTCTGACCAGTATTAATCATTCCTTCTCTGGGTCCATTCTCTCAGCCTAAAAACATGCTCAATCTTGTCGTGGAAATACTAGTGCTATCAAATCCTTGGACCTTCCTGACAAAGGTTACCAGGGGCTCCTGATCACGGTATCCAATGGTGGAACTAATTTTTAGTCCTTACCTTGCTTGGTTTCTCTGCACAGTTCACCATTCCTTTCCTCTCAAACTTCTCTTTTGGCCACGCCATGCAGCTTGTGGAATCCTTAGGGACCCAAAGCAGATCCGTGGTGGCCTGGGGGTGGAGGGAGGGAAGGACTGCAAAGGAGCACGAGGAAATTTGGGGGGTGGGGTGGGAATATTGTGTGGTTTGACTGTGGTGGTGGTTTTCCATGAGTGTAAGTATCTGTCAAAACTCATCCCCGTTGTCTGATGGATGCAGTTTACTGTGTGTAAATTACACCTCGATAAGGTTGACGCACCCCCAAATCAGATGGGGGAGCGGGGTCAACAGGCCTAGACACATTGGTCTGTCACTAGTAGACAAAACTGAGTCATGACCCTGCCTGCCCACCAGACTGTCACTCTGAGCTTGAACCCAAGGCCACCCCGAGCCCTCCCTCCCAAGCCAGGCTCCTTGGGAAAGAGCAAGAGGGGTGTCCCAGTAAGAGGAGTGGGTGGGCAAGGGAGAAAGGGGGAGCATGCGGGGTGCTGGACTCCAGTCAGTGGCCATCCAGGGGCTTTTTCTTGTGCTCTTATGTAACCTTCCTCAGCGGCCTTCGGGTCAGGCATACCAGACCCATTGTCACCGGAGGATTAGGTGTAGCATGCGGGATCTTAGTTCCCTGAGCAGGGATCAAACCTGTGCCCCCTGAAGTGGAAGCACTGAGTCCTAACCACTGGACGGCCAGGGAACTCCCTCCTCTCAAACTTTTGCTGGTTTCAGAATCGTTTTATGGTTTTTTTTTTCCTTGACTTCTCCCTTCCTCAGATGTTAACATTCCCCTGAAGTCTGTCCTCGGGTCTTTGCTCATGCTGTCTGCTTTCCCTCCATGGTGCAATTCGTGGGCGTGTCAATTGCTGTCTAATCTGAAGACCCTCAAACAGATCTAGCCCAGATCCCTTTCCTCAGCAACAGGCTTATATATATAGAATTACCCACTAGACATCTTGGCCTGGATGTCCCACAGACAACTCAAACTTACATATCCAAAGTAGGACCTGTCACCTAAAGAAAAGCGCAACCTAAACGACAGACCGATTTCTTAGCCTGCTTCGAGCCTTCAATCCTTGTCCTCCTTTTCCTTGCTTTTCACATTCACTTAATCACTAACTTGTGTTGATTCCCTCTCCTAAGTATCACTCATCTTGCCTTCATATCGATCCTTATCATCTGGTCAGGATGATGACAAATAGGTAAATGGCTACCTTTCTCTTCATCTCCTCTACCGTTATTCTGTTATCCACACAGCCACCAAAGACATGCTTCTAATCTCAAATTTGAATAAATCATTGCCCTACTCCTGATCCTTCAATGACTCCCCATTGTCTAGAAATTAAAGCTCAAACTTGTAGCCTGGCATAGTAAACACTTTCTGCCACCCAGCTTCATCCCTCCATTCCCTTCCTCACACCCTACGCTTCAGCCTCATTCCTGTTTTATGTTTTCTTACCTTTGCATTTGATGTTTTGTTCCTGCCTGAAATCCCTCCCTCCCTCTCTCATTAGGCGATTCCTACATACACTCTAATTCTCCACTTAAGTTTCTGTAAGAGATTTTAGATCTTACTCCCTGAAAACATTTGACCATGTCTAGAGAAATTCTTAATTGTCACAAGTTGGGCATGATATCAATCAGGGCTGCTGCTAAATGTTCTATAGTATAAAAGACAGCTCCCCACAGCAAAGAATTCCCTGGCCTAAAATGTCAGTAGCGCTGAGGCTGAGAAACTGTTTTAGGTCAGTTTTCATTGTGCTACTATTCCTTGATATTTCTAAGTTTTTCCTGCCTACTGTACTGGCTGTTCTTGAAACTCTTATCAGTCATTTACACTTTAGAGTTAATGAGGCTTGGTTGGTTTCTTCAATAGATTGATTGGTAAAGGAAAGTAGCTTAATAAAGAGACAGTAGGCAAAGGAAGCACTACAGTTCTTGCTCGTCTCGCAAGCTTACCCTCTTCCCTTCTCTAGATTTTCAGATTCTCCCTTTTCTTCTTTATAGTCACAAACACTTCTCAGAACATCTCCAGGCAACCTTTATTTGCCTTAGTTTACTAGGACTTCTAACAGTGAAGCTCAAGAGGAGAAGTGCTACTTACTAGTTTCTTGGCTTCAGGCTCCATTTCCACTCTTCCATGCTCTCCTGTGTATCGTGGGAGGCTACAAGAAAACTGCATTTCTAGAATCCCCCTGCCCAATGGCTTCTAGTTACCTTCTACAAATTGGAGGCACTGGTAGGAGATTAGGAGGCATAAGGAAGGAAACAATATTTTATGTGCTTCTGTGGTGCAGCAGAGATGGCAGTGGTGGTAGACAAGTCTAGACTCTAGGCATCCTGCCTAGGCAGTGGGTATTCCAGCGACAAAGCACCTGTAGACTCTGGTTCCAGTAGCAACCATGACTGCTGTGTACAAGTTTAGACTCAACTTTCTGCAAAGAAACCCAGGCTGTTCTCCCAACAACACCAGCATGGAATGTTCTGGCAATGGTGTACGGATCGTGGACGTTGAGTAACATTTTCCTTTTGTTCCTCCAGTCCTAGGATGGGAACAGCTTCTTGCAATTACTGGCCTGTGGCTAAGTTCACCTGGTCACTTTTCTCTCTGCCGGCTCTTTCCAGATATCTGTTTCCTGTATTAACTTTCCTGTCTGCAATACCTACAGTGGCTTCCGTTTTCCTGATGAGACATGGAATGGTACAGCACTAGTATGGCACAATCCCATTCCCAGGAATTTTTCATTTTTCTGGGTTCTTGAGGTTTAGGTTAATCACTATAAAATTTTACTTCCTGGAGATTAGGGTGTGAATCCTGGTAAATAGGGTGTTTGAACTCCAACATAAAGAGAAAAATGGTCTCTTGCCGAGGTAAGATGTTAAAAACTTTTCTGATTGAGAAGGGCTTCAAAGCAAGATTCCCCTACCTCACTTCCATAATCTTATTCTTTTTAACATCTTTATTGGAGTATAATTGCTTTACAATGGTGTGTTAGGTTCTGCTGTATAACAAAGTGAATCAGCTATACGTATACATATATCCCCATATCCCCTCCCTCTTGCGTCTCCCTCCCACCCTCACTATCCCACCCCTCTAGGTGGTCACAATGCACTGAGCTGATCTCCCCATGCCCGTAAATCTTTATAGCCTTCTGACATTGAATGAATTGATAGGTTTGATCTCATTTTCTCTTCTCTGAAGTTAAGAGCAAGTCCTGATTTGATTTGATTTTTCTGAGGAAATACATTCCTTGGATACAACAACTCTGAATACCAACCACAGCAGTACCTGCTTTTTTTGTTTGTTTGTTTGTTTGTTTGTTTGTTTTATCTTGAAACTGTACTGCAATCTAGTTTTATTTTTTTTAACATCTTTATTGGGGTATAATTGCTTTACAATGGTGTGTTAGTTTCTGCTTTATAACAAAGTGAATCAGTTATACATATACATATGTTCCCATATCTCTTCCCTCTTGCGTCTCCCTCCCTCCCACCCTCCCTATCCCACCCCTTCAGGCTGTCACAAAGCACCGAGCCAATATCCCTGTGCCATGCGGCTGCATCCCACTAGCTATCTACCTTACTACGTTTGTTAGTGTGTATATGTCCATGACTCTCTCTCTGGCCCTGTCACAGCTCACCCTTCCCCCTCCCCATAACCTCAAGTCCCTTCTCTAGGAGGTCTGCGTCTTTATTCCTGCCTTACCCCTAGGTTCTTCATGACATTTTTTTTTCTTAAATTCCATATATATGTGTTAGCATACGGTATTTGTCTTTTTCTTTCTGACTTACTTCACTCTGTATGACAGACTCTAGGTCTATCCACCTCATTACAAATAGCTCAATTTCGTTTCTTTTTATGGCTGAGTAATATTCCATTGTATATATGTGCCACATCTTCTTTATCCATTCATCCGATGATGGGCACTTAGGTTGTTTCCATCTCCGGGCTATTGTAAATAGAGCTGCAATGAACATTTTAGTACATGACTCTTTTTGAATTTCGGTTTTCTCAGGGTATATGCCCAGTAGTGGGATTGCTGGGTCATATGGTAGTTCTATTTGTAGTTTTTTAAGGAACCTCCATACTGTTCTCCATAGTGGCTGAACCAATTCACATTCCCACCAGCAGTGCAAGAGTGTTCCCTTTTCTCCACACCCTCTCCAGCATTTATTGTTTCTAGATTTTTTGATGATGGCCATTCTGACTGGTGTGAGATGATATCTCATTGTAGTTTTGATTTGCATTTCTCTAATGATTAATGATGTTGAGCATTCTTTCATGTGTTTGTTGGCAGTCTGTATATCTTCTTTGGAGAAATGTCTATTTAGGTCTTCTGCCCATTTTTGGATTGGGTTGTTTGTTTTTTGTTATTGAGCTGCATGAGCTGCTTGTAAATTTTGGAGATTAATCCTTTGTCAGTTGCTTCATTTGCAAATATTTTCTCCCATTCTGAGGGTTGTCTTTTGGTCTTGTTTATGGTTTCCTTTGCTGTGCAAAAGCTTTGAAGTTTCATTAGGTCTCATTTGTTTATTTTTGTTTTTACTTCCATTACTCTAGGAGGTGGGTCAGAAAGGATCTTGCTGTGATTTATGTCATAGAGTGTTCTGCCTATGTTTTCCTCTAAGAGTTTGAGAGTTTCTGGCCTTATATTTAGGTCTTTAATCCATTTTGAGCTTATTTTTGTGTATGGTGTTAGGGAGTGATCTAATCTCATACTTTTACATGTACCTGTCCAGTTTTCCCAGCACCACTTATTGAAGAGGCTGTCTTTTCTCCACTGTACATTCCTGCCACCTTTATCAAAGATAAGGTGTCCATATGTGCATGGGTTTATCTCTGGGCTTTCTATCCTGTTCCATTGATCTATCTTTCTGTTTTTGTGCCAGTACCATACCGTCTTGATAACTGTAGCTTTGTAGTATAGTCTGATCAGGGAGCCTGATTCCTCCAGTTCCTTTTTTCGTTCTCAAGATTGCTTTGGCTATTCGGGGTCTTTTGTGTTTCCATACAAATTGTGAAATTTTTTGTTCTAGTTCTGTGAAAAATGCCAGTGGTAGTTTGTTAGCGATTGCATTGAATCTATAGATTGCTTTGGGTAGTAGAGTCATTTTCACAATGTTGATTCTTCCAATCCAAGAACATGGTATATCTCTCCATCTATTTGTATCAACTTTAATTTCTTTCATCAGTGTCTTATAGTTTTCTGCATACAGGTCTTTTGTCTCCTTAGGTAGGATTATTCCTAGATATTTTATTCTTTTTGTTGCAATGGTAAATGGAGTGTTTTCTTGATTTCACTTTCAGATTTTTCATCATTAGTATATAGGAATGCCAGAGATTTCTGTGCATTAATTTTGTATCCTGCCACTTTACCAAATTCATTGATTAGCTCTAGTAGTTTTCTGGTAGCATCTTTAGGATTCTCTATGTATAGGATCATGTCATCTGCAAACAGTGACAGCTTTACTTCTTCTTTTCTGATTTGGATTCCTTTTATTTCCTTTTCTTCTCTGATTGCTGTGGCTAAAACTTCCAAAACTATGTTGAATAAGAGTGGTGAGAGTGGACAACCTTGTCTTGTTCCTGATCTTAGTGGAAATGCTTTCAGTTTTTCACCATTGAGGATGATGTTTGCTGTGGGCTTGTCGTATATACCTTTATTATGTTTAGGAAAGTTCCCTCTATGCCTACTTTCTGCAGGGTTTTTATCATAAATGGGTGTTGAATTTTGTCAAAAGCTTTCTCTGCATCTATTGAGATGATCATATGGTTTTTCTCCTTCAATTTGTTAATATGGTGTATCACATTGATAGATTTGCATATATTGAAGAATCCTTGCATTCCTGGAATAAACCCCACTTGATCATGGTGTATGATCCTTTTAATGTGCTGTTGGATTCTGTTTGCTAGTATTTTGTTGAGGATATTTGCATCTATGTTCATCAGTGATATTGGTCTGTAGTTTTCTTTCTTTGTGACATCCTTGTCTGGTTTTGGTATCAAGGTGATGGTGGCCTCGTAGAAGTAGTTTGGGAGTGTTCCTCCCTCTGCTATATTTTGGAAGAGTTTGAGAAGGATAGGTGTTAGCTCTTCTCTAAATGTTTGATAGAATTCGCCTGTGAAGCCATCTGGTCCTGGGCTTTTCTTTGTTGGAAGATTTTTAATCACAGTTTCAATTTCAGTGCTTGTGATTGATCTGTTCATATTTTCTATTTCTTCCTGATTCAGTCTTGGCAGGTTGTGCATTTCTAAGAATTTGTCCATTTCTTCCAGATTGTCCATTTTATTGGCATAGAGTTGCTTGTAGTAATCTCTCATGATCTCTTTTATTTCTGCAGTGTCAGTTGTTACCTCTCCTTTTTCATTTCTAATTCTATTGATTTGAGTCTTCTCCCTTTTTTTCTTGATGAGTCTGGCTAGTGGTTTATCTATTTTGTTTATCTTCTCAAAGAACCAGCTTTTAGTTTTATTGATCTTTGCTATTGTTTCCTTCATTTCTTTTTCATTTATTTCTGATCTGATTTTTATGATTTCTTTCCTTCTGCTAGCTTTGGGGTTTTTTTGTTCTTCTTTCTCTAATTGCTTGAGGTGCAAGGTTAGGTTGTTTATTCGAGATGTTTCCTGCTTCTTAAGGTGGGCTTGTATTGCTATAAACTTCCCCCTTAGAACTGCTTTTGCTGCATCCCACAAGTTTAGGGTCGTTGTGTCTCCATTGTCATTTGTTTCTAGGTATTTTTTGATTTCCTCTTTGATTTCTTCAGTGATCACTTCATTATTAAGTAGTGTATTGTTTAGCCTCCATGTGTTTGTATTTTTTACAGATCTTTTCCTGTAAATGATATCTAGTCTCATGGCGTTATGGTCAGAAAAGATACTTGATACAATTTCAATTTTCTTAAATTTACCAAGGCTTGATTTGTGACCCAAGATATGATCTATCCTGGAGAATGTTCCATGAGCACTTGAGAAAAATGTGTATTCTGTTGTTTTTGGATGGAGTGTCCTATAAATATCAATTAAGTCCATCTTGTTTAATGTATCATTTAAAGCTTGTGTTTCCTTATTTATTTTCATTTTGGATGATCTGTCCATGGGTGATAGTGGAGTGTTTAAGTCCCCTACTATGAATGTGTTACTCTTGATTTCCCCTTTTATGGCTGTTAGTATTTGCCTTATGTATTGAGGTGCTTCTATGTTGGGTGCATAAATATTTACAATTGTTATATCTTCTTCGTGGATCGATCCCTTGATCATTATGTAGTGTCCTTCTTTGTCTCTTTTAATAGTCCTTATTTTAAAGTCTATTTTGTCTGATATGAGAATTGCTACTCCAGCTTTCTTTTGGTTTCCATTTGCATGGAATATCTTTTTCCATCCCCTTGCTCTCAGTCTGTATGTATCTCTAGGTCTGAAGTGGGTCTCTTGTAGACAGCATATATAAGGGTCTTGTTTTTGTTTCCATTGAGCTAATCTGTGTCTTTTGGTGGGAGCATTTAGTCCATTTACATTTAGGGTAATTATCGATATGTATGTTCCTATTCCCATTTTCTAAATTGTTTTGGGTTCGTTATTATAGGTCTTTTCCTTCTCTTGTGTTTCTTGCCTAGAGAAGATCCTTTAGCATTTGTTGTAAAGCTGGTTTGGTGGTGCTGAACTCTCTCAGCTTTTGCTTGTCTGTAAAGGTTTTAATTTCTCCATCAAATCTGAATGAGATCCTTGCTGGGTAGAGTAGTCTTGGCTGCAGGTTTTTCTCCTTCATCACTTTCAGTATGTCCTGTCACTCCCTTCTGGCTTGTAGGGTTTCTGCTGAGAGATCAGCTGTTAACCTTATGGGGATTCCCTTGTGTGTTATTTGTTGTTTTTCCCTTGCTGCTTTTAATATGCTTTCTTTGTATTTAATTTTTGACAGTTTGATTAATATGTGTCTTGGCATATTTCTCCTTGGATTTATCCTGTATGGGACTCTCTGTGCTTCCTGGACTTGATTAGCTATTTCCTTTCCCATATTAGGGAAGTTTTCAACTATAATCTCTTCAAATATTTTCTCAGTCCCTTTCTTTTTCTCTTCTTCTTCTGGAACCCCTATAATTTGAATGTTGGTGCGTTTAATGTTGTCCCAGAGGTCTCTGAGACTGTCCTCAGTTCTTTTCATTCTTTTTTCTTTATTCTGCTCTGCAGTAATTATTTCCACTATTTTATCTTCCAGGTTACTTATCCATTCTTCTGCCTCAGTTATTCTGCTATTGATCCCATCTAGAGTACTTTTAATTTCATTTATTGTGTTGTTCATCGTTGCTTGTTTCATCTTTAGTTCTTCTAGGTCCTTGTTAACTGATTCTTGCATTTTGTCCATTCTATTGTCCACTCTATATCCAAGATTCTGGATCAACCTTACTATCATTATTCTGAATTCTTTTTCAGGTAGACTGCCTATTTCCTCTTCATTTGTTAGGTCTGGTGGGTTTTTATCTTGCTCCTTCATCTGCTGTGTGTTTTTCTGTCTTCTCATTTTGCTTATCTTACTGTGTTTGGGGTCTCCTTTTTGCAGGCTGCAGGTTCGTAGTTCCTGCTGTTTTTGATGTCTGTCTCCAGTGGCTAAGGTTGGTTCAGTGGGTTGTGTAGGCTTCCTAGTGGAGGGGACTAGTGCCTGTGTTGTGGTGGATGAGGCTGGATCTTGTGTCTCTAGTGGGCAGGTTCATGTCTGGTGGTGTGTTTTGGGGTGTCTGTGGCCTTATTATGATTTTAGGCAGCCTCTCTGCTAATGGGTGGGGTTGTGTTCCTGTCTTGCTAGTTGTTTGGCATAGGTTTTCCAGCACTGTGGCTTGCTGGTCGTTGAGTGAAGCTGGGTGCTGGTGTTAAGATGGAGGTCTCTGGGAGATTTTTGCCGTTTGATATTATGTGGAGCTGGGAGGTCTCTTGTTGACCAGTGTCCTGAAGTTGGCTCTCCTACCTCAGAGGCAGAGCCCTGCCTCCTGGCTGGAGCACCAAGAGCTTTTCATCCACACGGCTCAGGATAAAAGGGAGAAAAAGTAGAGGGAATTAGTAGAAGTATGAGGAAAGAAAGAAGGAAAGGAGGGTAGGAAGGAAGGAAGAAAGAAAGAAAGAAGCAAAGAAGGAAAGAAGGCAAGAAGGAAAGAAAGGAGGGAGGGAAGGAGGGAGGAAGGAAGGAAGGAGGAAAAGAAGGAAAAAAGACAGAAAGAAAGAAGATACAGTAAAAATAAAATATAATAAAGTTATTGAATTAAAAAATTCTTATTTAAAAAAAAAAGGGACGGATAGAACTTTAGGACAAATGTTGGAAGCAAAGCTATACAGACAAAATCTTACACAGAAGCATACACATACACCCTCACTAAAAGAGGTAAATGGGGAAAAATCATAAATCTTGCTGTCAGAGACCACCTCCTCAATTTGGGATGATTCGTTGTCTAAAGGAGGGAAGGAAGGAAGGAAAGAAAGAAAGAAAGAACGAAGGTAAAGTATAATAACGTTATTAAAATTAAAATTGATTATTAAGAAAAAAATTTTTTTAAAAACCATGGACGGATAGAACCCTAGGACAAATGGTGGAAGCAAGACTATACAGACAAGATCTCACACAGAAGCATACACATACACATTCACAAAAAGAGGAAAAGGGGAAAAAATCATAGATCTTGCTCCTAAAGTCCACTTCCTTAATTTGGGATGATTGGTTGTCTATTCAGGTATTCCACAGATGCAGGGTATATCAAGTTGATTGTGGAGCTTTAATCCGCTGCTTCTGAGGCTGCTGGGAGAGATTTCCCTTTCTCTTCTTTGTTCTCACAGCTCCCAGGGCTCAGCTTTGGATTTGGCCCTGCCTCTGCGTGTAGGTCGCTGGAGGGCGTCTGTTTTTTGCTCAGACAGGACGGGGTTAAAAGAGCCGCTGATTCGGGGGCTCTGGCGCACTCAGGCCGGCGGGGAGGGAGGGGCACGGAGTGCGGGGCGGGCCTGCGGTGGCAAAGGCCGGCGTGACTTTGCACCAGCCTGAGGCGCGCTGTGCGTTCTCCCGGGGAAGTTGTCCCTGGATCCCGGGAACCTGGCAGTGGCGGGCTGCACAGGCTCCGCGGAAGAGGGGTGTGGAGAGTGACCTGTGCTCGCACACAGGCCCCTCGGTGGTGGCAGCAGCAGCCTTAGCGTCTCCCGCCCGTCTCTGGGGTCCGCGCTTTTAGCCGCGGCTCGCGCCCGTCTCCGGAGTTCCCTCAAGCAGCGTTCTTAAACCCCTCTCCTCACGCACCAGGAAACAAAGAGGGAAGAAAAAGTCTCTTGCCTCTTCGGCGGGTGCGGTCTTTTCCCCGGACTCCCTCCCGCCTAGCCGTGGTGCACTTACCCCTTCAGGCTATGTTCAAGCCGCCAACCCCAGTCCTCTCCCTGCGCTCCGTCCGAAACCGAAACCCGAGCCTCAGAGCCTCAGCTCGCAGCCCCACCCGCCCCGGCGGGTGAGCAGACAAGCCTCTCGGGCTGCTGAGTGCCAGTCGGCACCGATCCTCTGTGCGGGAATCTCCCCGCTTTGCCCTCCGCACCCGTTGCTGTGCACTCCTCCGCGGCTTCGAAGCTCCCCCCTCCGCCCCCCCGCAGTCTCCGCCCGCGCAGGGGCTTCCTAGTGTGTGGAAACTTTTCCTCCTTCACAGCTCCCTCCCACTGGTGCAGGTGCCATCCCTATTCTTTTGTCTCTGTTTTTTCTTTTTTTTTCTTTTGCCCTACCCAGGTACGTGGGGAGTTTCTTGCCTTTTGGGAGGTCTGAGGTCTTCTGCCAGTAGGTGCGTTCAGTAGGTGTTCTGTAGGAGTTGTTCCACGTGTAGATGTATTTGTGGTGTATCTGTGGGGAGGAAGGTGATCTCCGCGTCTTACTCTTCCGCCATCTTCCACCTCCAGCAGTACCTGCTTTGACAATCTTGCCTGCGGTATTAGCATGAAATAATTACGCGGGAGCCCGAACAGCCTCATTTACTTCATCCCATAATCATGTACCAAGCAGGCATCTTTTCTGAGAAAATACTGAAAACTTCTTATGCCTTCCTTCCTACCATAACTAGAAAACAATTCAAACTACCCTCGCTGTCCATAGTGAGGTCCTTGGCTCTGCTGTCCCCCACCCCACGCCAAACACTCACATGCTTACCATGCAGGCTGCTTTTCTGTTGTTCAAATACTGAAAACTTGTACCTGACTTTGGGTTTTTATATTTGCTTCCCAGAAATCCTCTGCCTCTAGATATTCTCGTGGTTAGCTCTTTACCGTTCAATTCTCAGAGTTAATACCACTTCTTCAAAGATGATTTCATTAATGTTTCTGTACAGAGTTGTTCCCTGCTCCAAGTTATTCATCACTCCAAGTTATTCTCCACTCCATAATTCTCTTTAGTGTTTCATAGTTCATATTGCTCTATCAGCATCGGAAATTACGTAATTTTTTTACTTGTTGATTATCTGCCTTCTACCACTAGGATGTAAATTCTCCGAAGACAGGGAGTTTACCTGTTTGCCTTTACGGCTTTATCTCCAGAGTTTAAGGTGTTCTGTAGAAGACAGTAAGTGCCTAACAGACAGTTGCTGAATGACTTGATTACTGTCCTCACTGTGCTTTCTATTCGGTTCAGCAAGTGTTGATGGCGTCTGCACTCTGTGGATGGTACTGTGGTGAGGGGCAGAGGACACCGTGCCTCTCAGCTAGTGTTCAGTGTGGTGAGAATGGGGTCTGTCAATAACCACGACCCCCTCCCCAACAAAAACCAGTTGCTACTCAGCACTCACAATATGCCGGGTACTTGGCTAAGTGTCTCCAGACTTCATCTCATTCAGTCCTCTCAACATTTCATGACGTAGGTATGAATCACCCCATTTTACAGGTGAGAGAACTGAAATCTAGAGGGGTCGCAATTACCCTAAGTCATGCAGGGAGTACACGTCGAAGCCCCAGACTGAACTTAAGTCGGCCTGAGTCTAAAGCTGTACTTGTTACCACTTTACAACACGTGTGTTTTCAAATACCTTACTTTGCTTTTCAGGATACTTGTTATATAACAGGTAGGATTTGATTCGTTAAATCACCTTCTCATTTTGAAAGAAGTAGATGAGGGAAAGAGAACTTTCCTGTTGTGAGGCAAGGATGTGTGTTAGCTAAAGAATAAGGATTCCTGCGAATGCTGGGTTCTTGTCCTTGACTTTATTGCTAATTCAGATGTTAACTGCTAATTAACCTCTGTCGCCTCACATAGTTACCTTTTTTTGTGGTGAGAACACATGAGATCTACTCTTTTTGCACATTTCAAGTATATAACACACTGTTAACTATAGTCACCATGCTGTACGTTAGATCCCCGGAAAAAGATGAATTACAGGGAGTTACAGACTTAGATGCAAACAAGGATGGAAAAGAGGTTTTATTTGTCCCCTGCCCCCTGCTTTCTATTTAAATGTAGACTTTGAAAAAAGTGAGAGGGTCCAGCGTTTACTTTCATACATAAACTTAAAGTGCGTACATGAATGAATGAAGCAGGCTACATAGCTGCTTGTGTTACTGCAGGTAGGAGCACAAATGAAAAGCAAAGAAGTTATTAACAGGACCAGATGAACAGCATATCTCTTTTCTTGGCAGCTCAAAGAACCTTGTGCACAAAAACGCATTTATCTTTGGAATGAGCCTTTGAGAGTGGTATCTGGTTAACATATTACTCTCTGATTTGTTAGGGCCCACACATAGCTTTTTGTTTCTATTCACAGGAGATCCTAGATAGGTCTGAACAAGCCCATGATGAACGCCAGACCTCATGTACACAAAGATTCTAATAGGAGAGAAGTAAACAAACAACAAAGCAAGCATACTTGTTATTGAAGTAAAACTCGGTTTTTATCTTTTGAATAAAAAAATCACTACCCTAGTTGTCATATGAATGAAGACCTAATTCAGTACATTGTTTTCGGAGTCCCTGCCCGTGGCATCCCCACCAGACCAAGGTATCTGCCAGGACCCTGCTGTGCAGACCACGTGGCGCCTCATTGTCCAGCTGAGGAACAAAGGTTTTGTTATGAGGTCCTGCGTATCCACACACAGGGTTTTCCTTGCTCATTCATCCTACGCCATTTCAGGGCTATGGAATCCTCTGGTTTCCAAGTTAAAGCTCACCCTTTAATCCTTGAAACCTTGGAAGTGGCAGCCACCCTGAAAATCATGTGCTATGTTTAGAGAACTTTTCCGAGGTGACTTGGGAGACCACTGATGTCCCAGCTCTAAAAGGGCTTGTGGTTCTGCCCGCAGCAGTCTGACATGGTGGGATAAGTGCCGACTGTTCTGGGTGCGTTAGGTATGGAGGGCTGGCAGTGTTCAGGACAGAAGACTTCCTCCCTGCTCCCACAGGCTGTGGGCTGAGAAGTTAGCCAAGGTTTCCTCAGGGCTGCACTCGTTTCTGTTCCTCATGGTCACGGTGGCACGGCTGACAGAGATGAAAAAGGAGTGGCTCCCCATTTGTTTCATGAAACACTCCTGTATTTTCCTCCTCTGTTCTCATCAGAGGCCCGATGGAGTGTGATGTAAATCTCCAAAGACAGGCAAATGGGGGGGCAAACCTGCACCTCCCAAAGCAAGGGGGCTGAACTGCAGGCGAGGGCACATTTTCTCACCATCTCACCAGGATGGGATTGGGGTGGGTGGCATAGCCAGAGAGCCAGTCCCTGACACAGTACAGAGTAGAACCTGAAACAGCATGCCACTTGAAAGGTTAAGGAGTTCTCCTAAATGTCTCTAGATGGAGAGAGACTCTGGAACTGAAAATGCAGTTGTCCTTGGAAGTCTTTCTATAATCCGGGTAGTTACTCTTTGCTGCTCAATGACAGTAGAGCTGATGCCACTTCTTATGATGAAGCAGATTGTCTCCCTCGGGCACAAGTGTCCAATCATTTCGACTCCTCATTAGAGTGAGCCATACAGGTTGCTGGTGACAACCAGTGTCTTGTTTTTTTCCCAGAGAAGGCGAGGTCAGGAACTCCTTGTCTGAGTTTTCAGGCTTGGCCCACTTAGATGGTTCCAGAAGCCAGGATTTAACATAAGTCAGTAAGGCAGATGGTGGAAGGCCTGGTTTAAGGGTATGGCTGTTATCCAGCCCCAGTGATGGTGGCTTTTTGGGAATGCGAACCCAGCATTGCCAGATCTTTTGAATTTTTCCAGCAGCAGCTGGAGTTCCAGGTTTTCATGATGGCAGACAACTCAGATTATATATATATACACATACTTTAAGTGCTTTTTTTTTCCTTTAAGCACTTTTGAGGGCACATTGCTGACCAGTCCTAGAGTAGCCCCCTTTCCCTGTTTATTGCTCATGTGAAAGAATCTTGTGAGCTTTTTGATGATTGGAAGTAAGCTGAGGTTGCAGACATGCAGAATGCCCCAAAGGTTCTGTCTGTTCTTCATGTTTATTGTGATGGAATCCAAATGATAGAAGCTTGAGGTTAAAAAGTAGGGCATGACATCTGGTCTAGCTAATCCCTCCAAGGTACCATGTGGGAACTTGGGATCTGAGGGAGATTCAGCAGGACTGCTGCTTATATGGCCTTTCCATTGAGTAACACAGTATACGGTGCTCCTTGGAGTTATGTGGTGGGAACCACACAACTGCACAACCATCCATGTTGGTTTAGTATCATAGAGGTTCCTTCTGCCAGTGTTGGGTATTCTATGATGGATATACTTCCTCTTTCCCATAGCCTATGGCCCCTAACCTCGGGGCTAGGTCCTTTTAATGCTTTCCTTTCTCCTGAAGTTCCCACCTCCCTTCTCTTCCCAAACTGTGGCTTTCTCCAGATTCCTCCATACTTTGACTTACAAAGTTGGGTAGAAATCAGAGCTGTGCCCCTCCTCCTACCTATTTTCACTTTTAGGTTGGGGTGAGACTTAGAATTCCAAGAATGGTAGAGGAAAGAAAGGAAGTCAAGGTGGCCTTGACACCTGGTGGTGGCTTAAAATGTTTTTTGCCCTCTTTTAGTTTCTATGGAGATCTGAAAAAAATTAGGTATCTCTACTGTAGTATTTAATACTTGACCACTAAGTCAACTTATGAGACACATCTCCCACATCTGCATAACTTGTAGGTCTTATTTTGCTAAGAGAGCATGTGTATACGTTGTGATTTCAACTTGTATTACAATTTTGCCTGGGCACTACGTATCAGTCAGGGTCCTGGAGAAATCAAATGTCATACCCTAACTGGATAATTTGTGGTGAGTTTGATAAAGGGATTATTTATGTGTGGAGCAGAATCACAGGCAGTTGTGCCATCTGCTGGGGCTAGAAACAGTGGGTTGTTTGTGGGGCTCTGTTAGCACTACCCTCAGTGGAGATACCAACTTGTGGAGCCAGGTTGTATGGAAGTGGCTAATGACAGGAGACTGCCAGCCTGTGGTGGCCCTGCAGAAGGAAAGCCAGGGGGATAAGTGTTCCAGCCTCGTTCTCCTGTCTACTGTCTGTTCGCTCTGTTGGCCAAACCCAACTGGAACTTGTCAATATAGATCATACGGGTGACAGCGTGCAAAGGCTGGAGAGGGGGGGTCTGGAGAGGCGTATGGAAGCTATCAAGAACAGCATTTTAAAATATCAAGGACTTCCAGACAGAGTAATGAGATGCCAGTTTGATGTGGATTCAGGTGAGTGTAATTCTTAGTTTTAGTTTGAACAGACTAGTATGGAAATGCTATCTCAACAGAAGCATTTGAATAAACACAATTAAAGGAATGAAATACATGACAGAGGGTTAACCTCATGGTTGTTTATAAAATTCAACAAATATTTATTGAATCCTTACCATGTCCCTAGTGTTGTGGTCATCTTATTTATGAACCATATTGGTATCACTGTAATAAACGGAAGGATTAAATGATATTTATGTGAGGTTCAACTGGCGCTATCTTTCCTTTGTAAACTTGTTTGGATAAGAGATTGTCCATCTGCCCTTCAGGTATTATGTAGAGTGATTCTTCGGTATGAACCAACTTCTATACTGTTGCTATTCTATAGGAGAATGGTTTCTAGGAGCATATAAAGTAATTTTTTAACAGTTCAATTATTAATTCAAGTTTTAATTCATGGAACAGACATTAAAATTGCACTTAGAGTTATTAAAATTGCACTTAGAGTTATCTCCTTGTAAAATGGGGATTAAATGAGATAATGCATATATCTGACCCTTTGTAAGCTCTTAATGGAGGTGAACTGATTTGGGATAAAAGAGAAACTGCCAACCTCCCTACCCTGAAAATTCAATGTTTTCATGTTTCCTTATTCTCTTTTAAACCTTATTCTTATGCCTGTGTAATTTGTGCATGTTAGGCTTTTATTAGCAAGCGAAAGAAGCCCAAACTTCAGGTGGCATTAGGAGTGAGGTCATCAGGACATTGTTTGCATTTCTTTGTCTCAAGAGGTCTGCCCTTCTTCAGAAGGCTCCATCCTCAGGCTGGCTTTCTTCAGGGGATATAAAAGGCCCCTCCTGTTTCAGGCTTCACACCTACATACCGGATGTCCTGGTCACCTTCGGCTGCCAGAACCAAATACCACAACCATGGGAATTTATCTGTCATCACTCTAGAGACTGCAAGTCCAAGATCAAGGTGCCAGCAGAGTTAATATCTGGTGAGGGCTCTCTCCTTGGGTGCAGACTGCTGCCTCCTCTTTGCCCTTACATGGCCTTTTCTTGCTGCCTGTGGGTGGAGAGAGAGAGGAAGCAAGCTCTTTGGTGTCTGTCCTTGTAAGGGCACTAATCCCATTAAGGGCACCCCACCCTCATGACCTCCTATAAACCTAATAACCAACTGAAGACCATATCTTCCAATGTAATCCCATTGGATGTTAGGGCTTCATGTGAATTTGGGGGTGGGGGATGCAGTTCAGTCCATAGCACTGGACTTGCCAGACAGGTCTTCTCCCCCAGCTGTCAAACAAAAGCTCTGTCTTCACTTTGAGTGGACTAGACAAAACCAGCCAGTGCAGATAGGGAATGCCACAAACTGATTAGCTGGGTTTTTGCCCACAACTGATAGAATCATTGTATCAAAGGGTGGGAGGATGAGATGATTTGGACTGGCTTGTATTGGGGGTGGGGGAAGTTATGCCGAAGCAGCATGGCTGCCACCCAAGGCGGGAAGGGAGGCATCAGCAACATACTCTACGTTTTACTCATCTCTTCTCCTATTGTTGGAGAGTCAGCTTGTTTTCAGTGATTCCTGTTCTATAACATAACTAAATTGAATTTCAAAATTTCACATGAAAGAGCATTAATGTTGGGTTCTCAGAAGTTTTGTCTGACATGCTCAGCAGTGGTTGCTGCTTAATGGACAAAAGCTAGTACTACTGAAACCAAGTTTTCCAAAAAATCAGTATTACTACAACTGTGAAGTCCTTGCCTTCCATCTAGTCTCACCATAATGAAATTCAGTCACGGCATGATTTTTGAGCTGCCTTTCTCAGGTCACATTTTTCTACAGAATGTGTTAGTGGATAAATAACACATTGAAACTCAGCCTCTGCTAGTGATCAGTGTCATGCTAGGTACTCTGGAAAATAAAAATGTGTGAAGGCTACTGTCTAGGTTGGGGAAGAGGACTAATCACATGGAAATGTTGACCAGAACAAGGCCATCCTGAGTGTGTGATAAAAGAAGATTGGAACAATAGAAATTTAGAAAAGATCCCAGTGGATTGAAATTTAGGGGGCTTCATGGTGGAAGTGGCACTTGAACTGGGCTCTGAAGAATGGATATGCAGGTTCTGGTAGGAAGAAGGATCTGGGAAGGGCATTTACCAAAGGGTGAGACTAAGTGCTGGCGTGCTGTGCTGGGATCCCTGAGAAGTCAAACTGGAGTGGCAATCATGTGTGGGGGAGAGGTGGGACAGCGGGGTGATGGGTATTTGTTCTTTCCTGTATCTCCTCCAACTGGCTTTCCTCCCATTCTAAAACATCTTTTGGGGGTACTTTAAATTGCTTAAAAAAGGCAATATGTGAAACGTGAAGGTTGGAATCATTTTAGAGTCCTTGCGCTCAGTGGACACCATCTTAGGAGAAGGTCTCATTAGGTGACAACCTTCTTTCAGTTTTTGTTTATTCCTTGGATATTTTTTATGAGTTTATAGGCACATCTCAATAAAGAATGTAAATGGCACCTCCTCTCTTTGGGAGGGGGGGTGTCTCTGTCCTCTGCTAATATTTAGTCCAGAGTCTAACTGAAAAAACATGAAGACTACAGGGCAGAAATGATGGAAATTGAAACCAGGAACTAAATGCAGGAGTGGAGGGCAGGTGGATTCTGACAAGTTAAGAAATTAAAACAGTTCCATAGATTCTAAAGTAAACCTATAGTTACGGTTTAAATTAAAATTGATATTTTTCATTGTTAGTATTTAGGTGGAGTTAAACTTTGGGGATATTAAGACATGATACATTTATATTGATTCTTCCAATAGGCTTTCCCTAAAGCATAATAAAATGTTATATGCACTAATGTGTATATGTATAAGTAGATGTTTTCCAACATTGTTAGAAAATGAATTTTAATTTACTGAAGAATCATCTTTTATGCTTATTGCTTGAAATTTTGAATTTAGATATTTTTTACTAACTTCTGGAGATATCTATTTATAATCACATCTTGAAAATTTTCTTAAAAGTGGCAATATATGTGTCTGCATCTAAGGCATGCCACAATGACTCTGGTTCAATGTTATTGCTTTGGGGTCTTTGATTTACTGTCCAATGGAATGCCAAGTCTGGTTATATTCTAAACAAATGAATGGTCAGTAGAATTTATTCTCCTAAAATTTTTGTTGGGTTTATATGAAGACTGGCATCTGAGTAGTCATTGGAAGTAAAGTATTTTGTGAGGAAAAATGGCTCAGTGTTCCACCTGATAGGAAAACAGGCAATTGTTCTCAGCATTTAATATAGGTGAAACTTTGCTATACTCATCTTGATTGTGACATGTTCCATTTACAGAAATGTAATTCAGTTAACTGTTTGTTAGTTTATTTATATATTTGTAGTTTTTAAACCTCTAATAATTCTGATGTAGTTAAATTGCCAAACGTTATTTTGGGGGTTGATGCCTTAGGCCTTTCTCTAAGGTGCCTACTTTTCTCCTAATCCTCAAATTTTTCTCAATCCTAGCCCTTAAGGCTCTTTTGCTCCCTGCTTCTCTCCTTCTTCTGACTCAGCTCATTATTATGAGCTCACC
>NW_020837948.1:0-6677 GCF_003676395.1 Aethalodelphis obliquidens
TCACTTAGTTTTGGGAAGTGGTAGTGGGAAGATGTTTTCCATACCATTTCACAGAAAGACCAGAATGAAATTTTAGGCCAAGCCAATGTGATAATCTCTTGGTCCATCCGTGTTGCTTCAAATGGCATTATTTCAGCTTTTTTTATGGCTGAGTACTACTCCATTATATATGTATATATACACCATATCGTCTTGATCCCTTCATCTCTTGACTGACATTTAGGTTGATCCTATGTCTTGGCTATCGTGGGTAGTGCTCCTGTGAACCTAGGGGTGCATGTATCTCTTTGAATGATAGTTTTGTCTGGATGTATGACCAGGAGTGGTATTGCAGGATCATATGGTAATTCTAGCTGTACTTTTTTGAGGAACCTGCCTACTGTTTTGTATAGTGGCTGCAACAATTTATATTCCCCCCGCACAGTATAAGAGGGTTACCTTTTCTCCACACCCTCCAGCATTTGTTATTTGTAGACTTTTTAATGATGGCCGTTCTGACCCGTGTGAGGTGGTACCTCAGTGTGCTTTTGATTTGCATTTCTCTGCTAATCAGTGATGTTGAGCATCTTTTCATGTGTCTATTGGCCATCTGGATGTCTTCTTTGGAGAAATGTCTGTTTGGCTCTTCTGTGCATTTTTGACTGGGATGTTCATTTTTCTTTTATACATTTGTTTGTCTGAGCTGTTCATGTATTTTAGCAGTTAAGCCCTTGTCGGTCACATCCTTTGCAAATCTTTTCTCCCATTCAGAAGGTGATCTTTTTGTTTCATTGATGCTTTCCTTCGCTATGCAAAAACATATAAGGATGATTAGGTCCCATTTGTTTATATTTGCTTTCATTTCTTTTCCACTGGGAGACCAATCTAAGAAAATATTGCTACAATGTATGTCACAGAATGTTTTGCCTATGTTCTCGGAGTTTTATGGTGTCCTGTCTTACATTTAAGTCTTTAAGGCATTTTGCGTTTATTTTTGTATATAGTGGGAGGGAGTGTCTACCTTCATTGATTTTCATGTGTCTGTCCTCATTCCCAGTACCACTTGCTAAAGAGACTGTCTTTTCCGCATTGTATATACTTGCCTCCTTCATGGAAGATTAATGTTCCATTGGTCTGTGGGTTTCGTGCCGGGCTCCTTCATCTGTTACAGTGATGTATGTATCTGTTTTTTGCCTATACCACATTATGTTTCTTTCGATTTATTTTATTGAAGTATAGTTCATTTACAGTGCTTTCTGCTGTACAGCACCGTGATTCAGTTTTATATATATATATACTTTGCACATTCCTTTTTAGTGCAGTTTATCAGAGGATATCGAATGTAGTTCCCTGTGCTGTACAATAGGACCTTGTTGTTTATTTATTCTCTATAGAATAGTTTGCATCTGCTAATCCCAAACTTGCCATCCATCCCTCTCCCAGTTCCTCTCCCCCTTGGCCACCGCAGGTCTGTTTTCTATGTCTTTGAGTCTGTTTCTCTTATGTTGGTAAGTTCATTTGTGTCCTATTTCTGATTCCCTGTATAAGTAATATCACATGGTATTTCTGACTTCCTGCATGTAGTATGATAATCTCCAGGTCCTTCCAGGTTGCTGCAAATGGCATTATTGCATTATATTTTATGCCTGAGTACTATTCCACTGTATACATGTACCACATCTTCTTTTTTTTTCCTATTTTATTTTATTTTATTATTATTTTTTACATCTTTTTTGGAGTATAATTGCTTTACAATGGTGTGTTAGTTTCTGCTTCATAACAAAGTGAATCAGTTTTACATATACATATGTTCCCATATCTCTTCCGTCTTGTGTCTCCCTCCCTCCCACCCTCCCTATCCCACCCCTCTAGGTGGTCACAAAGCACTGAGCTGATCTCCCTGTGCTATGCGGCTGCCTCCCACTAGCTATCTATTTTACGTTTGATAGTGTATATATGTCCATGCCATTCTCTCACTTTGTCACAGCTTACCCTTCCCCCACCCCATATCCTCAAGTCCATTGTCTAGTAGGTCTGTGTCTTTATTCCTGTCTTACCCCTAGGTTCTTCATGACATTTTTTTTTCTTAAATTCCATATATATGTGTTAGCATACGGTATTTGTCTTTCTCTTTCTGACTTACTTCACTCTCTATGACAGACTCTAGGTCAATCGACCTCTTTACAAATACTTCAATTTCATTTCTTTTTATGGCTGAGTAATATTCCATTGTATATATGTGCCACATGTTCTTGATCCATTCATCTGTCGATCGACACTTAGGTTATTCCCATGTCTTGGCTTGTGAATAGTGCTGCTGTGAACATAGGGGTGCATGTATCTCTTTGAATGAAAGTTTTGTCTGGATGTATGACCTGGAGTGGGATTGCAGGATCATATGGTAATTCTAGCTGTAATTTTTTGAGGAACTGGCCTACTGTTTTTTATAGTGGCTGCAACAATTTATATTCCCCCTGCAGTGTAAGAGGGTTACCTTTTCTCCACACCCTCTCCAGCATTTGTTATTTGTAGACTTTTTAATGATGGCCATTCTGACCCGTGTGAGGTGGTACCTCAATGTACTCTTGATTTGCATTTCTCTACTAATCAGTGATGTTGAGCATCTTTTCATGTGTCTATTGGCCATCTGGATGTCTTCTTGGAGAAATGTCTGTTTAGCTCTTCTGTGCATTTTTGAGTCGGTTGTTCATTTTTCTTTTATACATTTGTTTGTATGAGCTGTTTGTATATTTTAGCAGTTAAGCCCTTGTCGGTCACATCATTTGCAAATCTTTTCTCCCATTCCGAAGTTGATCTTTTTGTTTCGTTTTTGCTTTCCTTCGCTATGCAAAAGCATATAAGGATGATTAGGTCCCATTTGTTTATACTTGCTTTCATTTCTTTTCCACTGGGAGACCGATCTAAGAAAATATTGCTACAATGTATGTCACAGAATGTTTTGCCTATGTTCTAGGAGTTTTATGGTGTCCTGTCTTACATTTAAGTCTTTAAGGCATTTTGAGTTTATTTTTGTATATAGTGGGAGGGAGTTTCTTAATTGATTTTCATGTGTCTGTCCTCATTCCCAGTACCACTTGATGAAGAGACTGTGTTTTCCACATTTTATACACTTGCCTCCTTCATGGAAGATTAATCGTCCATTGATCTGTGGATTTCGTGCCGGGCTCCTTCATCTGTTACAGTGATGTATGTATTTGTTTTTGTGCCTATAGCACACTATGTTTCTTTTGATTTATTTTATTGAAGTATAGTTCATTTACAGTGCTTTGTTAATTTCTGCTGTACAGCACAGTGATTCAGTTTTACATACATGTATACTTTCCACATTCTTTTTTCGTACAGTTTATCAGGGTATATTGAATGTAGTTCCCTGTGCTATACTGTAGGACCTAGTTGTTTCTTTATTCTCTATAGAATAGTTTGCATCTGCTAATCCCAAACTTCCCATCCATCTGTCTCCCAGTTCCTCTCCCCCTTGGCCACCACAGGTCTGTTTTCTATGTCTTTGAGTCTGTTTCTCTTATATAGGTAAGTTTATTTGTGTCCTATTTCTGATTCTCTGTATAAGTAATATCACATGGTATTTGTCTTTCTCTTTTTGACTTTCTGCATGTAGTATGATAATCTCTAGGTCCTTCCGGTTTGCTGCAAATGGCATTATTGCATTATCTTTTACGGCTGAGTACTACTCCATTGTATACATGTACCACATCTTCTTGATCCATTCATCTGTCGATCAACATTTAGGTTATTCCCATGTCTTGGGTTGTGAATAGTGCTGCTGTGAACATAGGGGTGCATGTATCTCTTTGAATGATAGTTTTGTCTGGATATATGCCAAGCACTAGGATTGCTGGATCATAATGTACCTCTTTTTGAGCTTTTTGGAAGTCGCTGCTTGTTGTTGCCTCTAGTTGCTACACCCATTTACATTCCCACCAGTAGTGCCGGAGGGTTTCCTTTTGTCACACCCTCTCCAGCATTTCTTCTTTGTAGGCTTTTTAGTGATGGCCATTCTGACTGGTGTGAGGTGATACCACTTTGTAGTTTTAATTTGTGTTTCTCTAATAATCAGCAATGCTGAGCATTTTTCATGTGTCCATTGGCCATCTGGAAGTCTTCTTTGAACAAATCTCTATTTAAGTCTTCTGCCCATTTTTGGATTGGTTGTTTAGTTTGTTTGTTGGTTTGTATTGAGTTATATGAACTGTGTGTATATTTTAGAAGGTAATCCCTTGTCGGTCGCATCGTTGAAAACATTTTCTTTCATTCTGTAGTATTTTTGTTCTGTTTTGTTGATGCTTTCCTTTGCTGTGGAAGAGCTTATAAGGTTGATTAGTCCCATTTGCTTATTTTTGCTTTTAATTCTTTTTTGTTGGCCAGCTGATGTAAAAAAGCATTGCTAGGATTTTTGTCAGAGGATGTTTTGCCTATGATTTCTTCTAGGTGTTTTATGGTGTCATGTCTTTATATTTAAGTCTTTAAGCCATTTTGAGTTTATTTTTGTGCATAGTGAGAGGGAGTGTTCTAACTTCATTGATTTACATGTGGCTGTTTATCTTTCCCTATACCACTGGCTGTAGAGACTGTCTTTTCTTCATTGTATATACTTGCTGCTTCGTCAAAGATTAATTGACTGTCAGTGTGTGGATTTATTTCTGAGCTCCTTATTTTGTTCCAGTGATCTATATGTCTGTTTTTGTGGCAATACCACACTGTGGGTTTATTATTTTTTTTTAATTGAACTGTACTTGTGTTTCAATATTGTGTCCATTTCTGCTCTACAGCACAGTGATTCAGTCTTATTGACATATATATTCTTTTTCATATTCCTTTCCATTACAGTTTATCACAGGATATTGTGTATAGTTCCCTGTTGTATACAGTAGGACCTTGTTGTTTATCCATTCTGTATATAATAGTTTGCATCTGCTAATCCCAAACTCCCTGTCTAGCCCTCTCCTAGTTCCTCTCCTTCTTGGCAACCACACTTCTGTTCTCTGTGTCTCTGAGTTTGTTTCTGTTTGCAGATGAGTTCATTTTGTCATGTTTCAGATTCCACATGTAAGTGATACCATATGTATTTGTTTTTTTCTTTCTGACTTCCTTCACTTAGTTTTGGGAAGTAGTACTGGGAAGATGTTTTCCATACCATGTTATGGAAAGAGTGGAACGAACTTTTTGGCCAACCCAATGTGATGAATCTCTTGGTCCGTCCATGTTGCTGCAAATGGCATTATTTCATTCTTTTTTATGGCCGAGTAGTACTCCATTATATATATGTATGTATATGTGTATATATATATATATATATATATATATATATATTTACACCATATTGTCTTGATCCATTCATCTCTTGACAGACATTTAGGTTGTTTCCACGTCTTGGGTATTGTGGATAGTGCTCCTATGAACATAGGGGTGCATGTATCTCTTTGAATGATAGTTTTGTCTGGATATATGTCAAGGAATGGGATTGCTGGATTATAATGTAATTCTTTTTGAACTTTTTGGAGGACACTGCTTACTGTTTCCCCTAGTTGCTACACTCATTTACATTACCACCAGTAGTGTAGGAGGGTTCCCTTTCCTCATATCCTCTCCATCATTTGTTATCTGTAGAGTTTTTAGTGATGGCCATTCTGACTGGCGTGAGGTGGTACCACTTTGTAGTTTTGATTTGCATTTCTCTAATAATCAGCAACGTTGAGCATTTTTTGATGTGTCCATTGGCTGTCTGGATGTCTTCTTTGAAGAAATCTCTATTTAAGTCTTCTGCCCTTTTTTGGATTAGGTTGTTCGGTGTTTTTTTGTTTGTTTGTTTTGTTCTTTGGGTTTTGGTGGGGTTTTTTTGGTGGGGTTTTTTTTTGTATTGAGTTCTATGAGCTCTTTGTGTATTTTAGTAGTTAAATAATCCCTTGTTGGTCACATCCTTTGAAAATATTTTTTTTTATTCTATAGGTTTTTTTCTTTGTTGATGCTTTCCTTTGCTGTGCAATTACTTATACAGTTGATTAATCCCGTTTGTTTATTTTTGCTTTTAATTCTTTTTTGTTTGCTGGCTAATCTTAAAAAAATATCGCTTGGATTTTTGTTAGAGATATTTTGCCTATGATTTGTTTTCGGTGTTTTATGGTGTCATGTCTTATATTTAAGTCTTTAAGCCATTTTGAATTTATTTTTGTGTTTGATGGGAGGGAGTGTTCTATCTTTATTGATTTACATGTGGCGTTTATCTTTCCCTATACCAGTTGCTGAAGAGACTGTCTTTCTTCATATTATATACTTCCTCCTTCGTCAAAGATTAATTGACTGTCGGTGTGTGGATTTTTTTCTGGGTTCCTTATTGGGTTCCATTAATCTATATGTCTGCTTTTATGTCACTACCACACTGTGTTTTTATTTATTATTTTATTGAAGTATATTTGATATGCAGGGATGTGTTAATTTTCTGCTCTGCTGCACAGTATTTAGTTTAACTGTATAAAGATTCTTTTTCATATTCCTTTCCATTACAGAGTATCACAGGATGTTTATAGTTGCCTGTGGTATATAGAAGGACGTAGTTATCTATCCATTCTCTATGTAATAGTTTACATCTGGGGCTTCCCTGGTGGAGCAGTGGTTGAGAGTCCGCCTGCCGATGCAGGGGACACGGGACACGGGTTCGTGCC
>NW_020837948.1:6777-24051 GCF_003676395.1 Aethalodelphis obliquidens
AAAAAAAAAAAAAAAAAAAAAAAATAGTTTACATCTGCTAATCCCAGACTCCCAATCCATCTCCCCCCAATCATTCTCCCCCTTGGCAACCACTGGTCTGTTGTTTATGTCTTTGAGCCTGTTTCTGTTGTGTAGGTAAGTTCATTTGTGTCCTATTTCTGATTCCACATATAAGTGATATCATATGGTATTGTCTTTCTCTTTTTAACTTCCTGCATTTAGTGTGATAGTTGCTAGGTCCTTCCATGTTGCTGCAAATGGCATTATTTCATTTTTTTTATGGCTGATTACTAGTCCATTGTATACATGTACCACATCCTCTTGATTCCTTCATCTGTCCATGGACATTTAGGTTGTTCCCGTGTCTTGGCTTGTGAATAGTGCTGCTGTGAACATAGGGGTGCATGTATCTCTTTGAATAATAGTTTTATCTGGATATATGCCAAGGAGTGGGATTGCTGGATCATAATGTAACTCCTTTGGTACTTTTGGGGGGACCCTATTTACTGTTTCCCCTAGTGGCTACACCCGTTTACACTTCCACCAATAGTGTAGGAGGGTTCCCTTTTCTCACACCCTCTCCAGCATTTGTTCTTTGTAGACTTTTTGGTGATTGCTATTCTGACTGGTGTTAGGTGGTACCGCTTTGTAGTTTTGATGCATTTCTCTAATAATTAGCATGCTGAGAATCTTTTTATGTGCATTTTGGTTATCTGTATCTCTTCTTTTGAGACATGTCATTTGGCCTTCTGCTCATTTTTCAAAAAATTTTTTATATTGTTTTATGGCCTTATTCTCATTTTGTTCATTGTTTTGAATTTTTTTGTAGGCTTGTTTTAATTTCTTTCTTCTTTTGTTCTCCTGTGATTTGATGACTGTCTTTAGTGTTATGTTTGGATTTTTTTTCCTTTTATGTGTGTGTATCTTATAGATTTTTGGTTTGTGATTACCATGGGGTTTTTATAAAGCAATTCATATATATATATATATATATATATGTGATTATTTCAAGTTGCTCATGTCCTACTTTCAATTGCCTTTTAACACCCTGCATTCGTACTCTCCCCTCATGATTACTGTGTTTGATATACTTTATATCAAGTTGTTTTCGTGTATTCCTTAACTGCTTATCGTGGATATAGATGGTTTTACTTCTTTTATTTTTTAACCCTCTTACTAATGTCCTACTAACTTTTTGCAGGGATGATTTTCTACCTTTACTTTATGTTTGCCTTTACTAATGAACTTTTTCAGTTTGTAATATCCATGTTCCTATTTGTGACCCTTTCTTTTTTGATTATAGAATTTCCTGTAACATTTCTTGTTAAGCTGGCTTGGTGGTGGTGAACTCTAGCTTTTGCCTGTCTTTAAAGCTTTTGATCTCTCCATCAACTCTGAATGAGAGCCTTGCTGGGTAGAGTATTCTTGGTTGTTGATTTTTCTCTTTCATCAGGTTAAATATATTGTGCCACTCCCTTCAATTTCTGCTGAAAAATCAGCTGGTAGCCTTATGGTGGTCCCCGGTGAGAGTTGGTTGTTGCTTTTTCCTTGCTGCTTTTACTACTCTCTTTAACCTTTGTCACTTTAAGTACAGTGTCTTGGCGTGTTCCTCTTTGTGTTAATACTGTACAGAACTCTCTGCACCTTCTGGACTTGGATGTCTGTTTCCTTTCCCGGTTAGGGAAGTTTTCAGCTATTATGTCTGCGAATATGTTCTCAGCCCCCTTTGTCTCTCTTCTCCTTCTGGTACCCCTATGTTGTGAATGCTTGGTATTGTGCCAGAGGTCTTTTAAATTGTCTTCATTTCTTTTCATTCTTTTTTTTTTCTGTTCAGCATCACTGATTTCACTACTCCATCTAGATTGCTGATCTGTTCCTCTGTATCATTTAGTCTTATTCTCCTGTTGATTCCTTCTACTGTATTTTTTTTTTTTTTTTTTTTTTTTTTTGCAGTACGTGGACCTCTCACTGTTGTGGCCTCTCCCGTTGTGGAGCACAGGCTCCAGACGCGCAGGCTCAGCGGCCATGGCTCACAGGCCTAGCCACTCTGCAGCATGTGGGATCTTCCCGGACCAGGGCACGAACCTGTGTCCCCTGCATCAGCATGCGGACTCTCAACCACTGCGCCACCAGGGAAGCCCTCTACTGTATTTTTTATTTCAGTTATTGTATTCTTGATTTCTGTTTGGTTGTTCTTTATATTTTCTAACTCCTTTTTAAAAACTTCTAACTTCTCACTCGGTGCAGCCATTCTTCTCCCGAGTTCTTTGATCAACTTTACGATCACTACCCTGAACTTCTTTTTGGTTAGATTGCCTATCTTCACTTAGTTCTTCTTCTGGGGTTTTATCTTGTTCTTTTCTCTGGAACATGTTTCTCTGTCACCTCATTTTGCCTAAATTGCTGTTTTTATTTTTATGTATGTGGTAGGTTGGTTGTATTTCTCAACCTTGGAGAAGTGGCCTTTTGTAGGATATGTCCTATGTGTCCCAGCAGCACATGCCCCTCTTGTCACCCAAGCTATATGTTCTAGGGGTTCCCCCTATGAAGGCCATGTGGGTCCTTCTGTTGTGGCAGGCTATATGGGTGGTATGCTAGGCTTGGTTGGTTCCCAGTCTGGTTGGTTGCCGGACCCTGCCTTATGTGGAGGCTGCTGTCTGCACATTGGTGGGTGAAGCCAGGTTCTGGGGTTAGTGCTGGCCTACTGGTGGGCAGAGACAGGTCCTGGGCTCTGGTAGCAGGACACAAGGGTTCTAGAGCTGGTATCTGATTGCTGATGGGGGGATGGTTCCTGATAGAGTTGGATACAAGGTCCTGGGTATGCTGAAGTTTGTGCTGGCCTCCTAGTGGACAAGGCTATGGCCTAGCTGGTCCCAGGGCAGGATCTGGCCTGCTGATGGGCAGGCTGGGTTCTCAGGTTCAGGGATTATGGTTTTCTTGAGTCTGGTATCTGCCCCCTGGTGGGTGAGGCTGGTCCAGAGGCTAGAACAGGCTCTGTGGAGGTCAGGACCAGGGACTAGGGGATTCTGGGACTGGTGCCTGCCCGCTGGTGTTTGGAGCTGGGTCCTGGTCCCTCTGGTGGGCAGGGCCATGTCCAGAGGTGACTGTGGGCTCAGGGGTCTTAAGGCAGCCTGTCTGTTGATGGGTGTGGCTCTGTCCCTGCCCAGTTAGTTGCTTGGCCTGAGGCATCCCAGAACTGGCATCTCCGTGCTTTTGGGTGGGGCCAGGTCTTGGTGCTTATGAGCTAAAGGGAGGATTCCACAACAGCACTTGCCAGCAGCAGTGTCCACATGGTAGAAGGAGCTCCCCAGAATGGCCTCTGCCAGTGTCTGTGTTCCCAGGGTGAGCTGTAGTTGCCTCCTGCCTCTCTGGGAGACTCTCTGAGATCAGCAGGTAGGTCTGACCCAGGCTTCTCTCAAATTATAGCTTCTGCCCTGGGTACTGGAGCATGTCAGATTTTGTGTGCTCCCTTTAAGAGTGAAGTCTCTATTTCTCCAGCCCTCTGGGACTACTGAAAGTAAGCCCCACTGGCCTTCAAAGCCAAATGCTCATCTTCCTGGTGCAGGGCCCCCAGGCTGGGAAGCCTGTCATGGGGCTCAGATTTCTCACTCCTTTGAGAGAACCTCTGCAATGTAATTATTCTTCAGTTTGTGGATCACCCACCCAGCAAAATGGGACTTGACTGTATCACCAGTCTGCCCCTTCTACTCATCTTGTTTTGGTTCCTTCTTTATGTCTTAAGTTGTAGAAAGTCTTTTTTGATATGTTCCCGTCTTTTTCATAGATTGATTTTTCTGGAGATGGTTGTGATTTTGGTGTGCCTGTGAGAGGAAGTGAGCTGAGGGTCTTTCTACTCTGCCATCTTGGCCAGTCCTCCTAGGATTTTTGATTTGAGACCTTTCCTTTATCCAAATATGTGTATTTAGTACTATAAATTTCCCTCTTAGCACAGTTTTTGCTGTTGTCCACAAATTTTGATATGCTGTATTTTCATATTCATTCAATTCATTGCATTTTAAGACTTCCCTTGAGAATTACTCCTTGACATGTAGATTATTAAGATGTTTGTTATTTAGTTTGCAACTGTGTTGGAGTTTTTCATCTTATCCTTCTATTATTTATTCATTTCTAATTTGCTCTCATTATGGTTGCAGAGTAACTTCTGTATCATTTTCATTTTTTTAAATTTGTTGGGGTTTGTTTTATGGCCCAGGACATAGTCTATCTTGGTGTAAGTTCTGTAAGCATTTGAAAAGAGTATAATTCTGCTTTTATTATGTTCTGAGACTCTGAATTTAATTTAAACCTTCTGTATTAACTGGCTTTCTCTGACACTACTCTGGTAGAGGAAGAGAGAAAGCTGACTCATTATTGCCAGGGAGAGTTGGAAGTCCAGGTTCCCCACTTGGCCTCTGTTGACATCTGAAGAGGTGAGCTACTCACTACCATGGGTGGGTGGGAGTTCCAGCTTCCCACATTTTCTCCACTGATACCATGGCAGGTAGGGGATAGGAGTGGGGAGGCTTGTTACACAAGTGTGTGAAACACAAGCCTTCCCACTCAGCTTTGCTGGCATGGGTGGTAGGGGGACTATTTTTTTTTCTGTGTTGTTTGTCCAGAGTAAAGCAATTATTATCTAAAAGTTTTATGTCTTGCTAGGCTTCCCCTTTCCTGATCCATTGGGTAGAGTAGGGTTGGGTTTTTTGTTGGGTTTTTTTGAGGCTTTTTTTGCCTGTGACTATTGGGATTTCTGGATTGTCAGCTTCTTAAACTCCAAGTGTGAGATATATGAGGGGGAAAAAAGTAAGAAACTCATATGACTGTGTTGTTGTTCCAGTTCCTAGATCCCTAGCTGGTCTGCCCTCTTCTCTCTACCTTACAAATTTTTCTTATGTTTGTTTTATATATAATTTGAAAGGTTCTTAGTTGTACTTATCAAGAAGTATGGGGAAAAGTATGTTTATTCCATCTTCCTGGAAGTCGAAGTCTTACAGTCTAATGTTTAATCATTGCTATTTTCTCAATATAGTCATTCTATCCATCTATAAAGAAAGGCGGTTGGGAATGGTGGAGGGAGAGAGTCAATAGGAGGGGGTAGAGTGACCGAGAGATTGGGATTAGTTTTGCCAATATTTAGAATTTTTGTATCTGTTGATAGTGATATTGGGAAATAATTTTTCTTTTTTATTTCTCTTGACCAGTTTTAGTATCATAAAATTAGTTGAGGGGTGCATCAGTTACCCCCAAGATCACCCTTTGATGATTTGCTAGTAGGAGTCACAGGACTCAGCATCCAGTTTTACTTACAACTAAGAGATACTAGAACAAAAAAGAAAACAAAGCTAAATCAGCAAAGAGTAAAGGGACATGGGTGAAATCTGGAGGAAATCAGGCACAAGTTTCTAAAAATTCTCTCCCTGTGGAGTTACACAGGCCACACTTGATTCCTCCAGTGATGAACTATGACAACATGTGGGAAATGCTGTCTACCAGAGAAGCTCATTAGAAACTCAGAGACCAAGGTTTTTACTGGGGTCTGGTCATTTTGCTACCTGTCTTGGGCCAAAATTCCAGACTCCAGAAAGGAAAGGTTTTCAGGATACATCACAGTGAGCCACTTCTATCATTTAGGGAAAGCTTTATATCAGTGTAGTTAACTGTTTATGATTCAAGTCCCCACACTGCCTTTGCTTTGGGTATTATATCCAACAAATCATTGCCAAGGCCAATGTCAAGAAGCTTTTCCCTAGGTTTTCTTCTAGGAGTTCTAGTTCGGTTCTTATATTTAAGTCTTTACCTGTTTTGAGGTAATTTTTTAGTGGTGTAATATGAGGTCCCAATTTCATTCTTTTGCATGTGGATATCCAGTTTTCCCAACACCGTTTATTGAAGAGACTGTCCTTTCCCCATTGAGTGTTCTTGGCACCCTTGTCAAAGATCAATTGACCATGTATGAATAGTTTTTTTTCTGGGTTCTCTGTTCTGTTCTATTGGTTAATACATCTGTTTTTATGCCAGTATCACACTGTTTCCATTACTGTGGCTTTGAACTATATTTTGAAATCAAGATGCCTCCAGTTTTATTTTTCCTGCTCAAAATTGCTTTGGCTATTTGGGGTGTTTTGTGGTTCCATGTTAATTTTAGGATTGTGTGTTTCTGAAAAAATGCTATTAGGATTTTGATAGATCTATATTGAACCTGTAGATTGCTTTAGGTAAAATGGACGTTTTAACAATATTAATTTTCCCATACATGAACACCAGGTGTTTTCCCATTTATTTGTGTTGTTTTGATTTTTTTTCCAATTGTTTTACAGTTTTCCATGTCTAAGTCTTTTGCCTCCTTGTTAAGTTTACCCTTAAGTATTTTATTATTTTTGATGCTAATGTAAATTGTATTGTTTTCTTCATTTCCTTTTCAGATAGTTTGTTAGCATATAGAAATGCAACTGATTTTTGTACATTAATTTTGTATCCAGCAACTTTACTGATTTCATTTGTTAGTTCTAACATTTTTTTTATGTGGAGTCTCTAGGGTTTTCTATACATAAGATCATGTCATCTGCAAACAGAGATAATTTTACTTCTTTCTTTCTGATTTGAATGCCTTTTATTTCTTTTTCTTTACCAAATTGTCTTGGCTAGGACTTCCAGTACTATATTTAATAAAGTGGTGAGAGTGGGCATCTTTGCCTTGTTCATGATCTTAGAGGAAAAGCTTTCAGCTTTTCATCATTTTGTATGATGTTAGCTGTGGGCTTTTCATATATGACCTTTACTGTACTGAGGTGAGTTCCTTATATACTTAATTTGTTGAGACTTTTTATCATAAAAGGGTGTTAAATTTTGTCAGATGCTTTCTCTGCATCTGTTAGGATGATCATGTGATTTTTGTCCTTCCTTCTGTTCCTGTACTATATCACATGATTCGCATATGTTGAAGCATCCTTGCAACCCAGAGGTAAATCCCATTTGGTCATGCTGTATAATTATTTTTAATGTGCTATTAAATTTAGTTTGCTAGTATTTTGTTGAGGGTATTTGCATCTATATTCTTCAGGGATATTGGCTTGCAGTCTTCTTTTCTTGTGGTGTCTTGGCTTTGGTAACAGGGTGATGCTGGCCTCATAAAATAAGTTTGAAGATGTTCTCTATTTTTCTGAAAGAGTTTAAGGAAGATTGGTATTAATTATTCTTTAAATGTTTGGTGGAATTCATCCATTAAACTAACTGGTCCTGGGCTTTTCTTTGTTGAGAGGTTCGTAATGTTTTGATCTATGATCTTGGAATAGGATTTTTGCAGCCTATGCTAATTTGCCATCTTGGCAAGAACCAGAATCAGTATTATCTTTTCTCTTTCTGCCTTTCCCTCTATTCTCTTTTTCTATGTCTTTAATTGAACATATATTAGGGTTTTTTCAATCTATGTTCTATGTTTTCTGTGGCTGGTTTAAAACTTCGGTCCAAGATTTTTTGACACTCCTGTATTCAAGAGGTAGGACCTATGTCCCTTCACCTTGAATCTGGTCTCTGGCTGCTTGATCAAAGTCAAAAAAGTATAATGAAAGCGATATTTGCTCTTGGACCCCAGCCGCCATGTTGCAAAGAAGCCCAGGCCATATAGAGAGGGCACATGCAAGTATTCTTGTTGACTGCCAACGTCAGTGATGTAAGGGAAATCACCCCCAGATGATACGAGCCCATAGTTACCATGTCAACCCCATCTTTGAGCCTTTCTACGTGAGGCCTCAGAAAACAGATCAGAGACAGCCCATCCTCACTGTGCCCTCACTGAATCCCTGACTCAGAGTCCATGAGAAAAGTAAAATGGTTGTTTCATGCCACTAAGTTTTGGGGTGGTTTGTAACTTTTTGTTCTGTTATTGATGAATCCCATAGTTATATACAAATTTACTAATTTGTTCTTCAATAGCTCCCAGACTAAATTTTATACCATCTACTGAAGTTTTATTACATGACTATGTTTTGTTTCTAAAATTTCTAGTAGGGTCTGTATATATCTAACTAGTTTTGTTTTATTTCAGTCTCATGTTTTATTTCTTCCATAATTTATTGCCCATTTTGTGGGTATAATCCCAAATTCATCTTCACAAGTGTCTTCTTAAATTTTTTATTTTGAATAGTACTTTTTAAAAAATATAATTCTCTTTCCTTCCTCTCCCCACTGATGTTCACCTCCTAGACCACCCAGATATGCTCTAGAGTCAGGTCTTGTAATAGTGATTTGGGCTTCTGATCCAAAATAGTACAGTTGACGTCCTTGAGCCTGTTAGCTATAAGGTTTAGTTCATAGTCTGTGCCTTCCAGCCTCCATAGGTCTGAAACATACTACAATGTATAACTTCAGGAATCTTTTGGTGGTTTTTTAACCTTTTTCCATGAATAAGACAGGCCCATCCCAGATCCTGGCTCTAAGCAATGACCCTGGCTTTTATTCTCTATCTTTCATGGAGAACCTTTTGTTCTTGATACCCCATAGCAGCCAAACTAATGGGAACCAATGCCACCATCTGATTTGGCAGCTCAGAAATGCAAGGATTTCATCCCTGCTCATCATTTTATGTCTGTTTCATTTCTGGTTTTTGCAGTTAAATTTTTTCTATTTTAAAAGTTTATTGTCTGTGTGGTTTAGAGCAAAGCATGGTACATAGAACCGTAAGTTTGCTTCACCAGCTGAAACAGAAAACTCTTATTTTTACTTTTTATTTTTATATATTTTTTCCTTTAACATCTTTATTGGAGTATAATTGCTTTACAATGTTGTGTTAGTTTCTGCTGTATAACAAAGTGAATCAGCTATATGCATACGTATATCCCCATATCTCCTCCCTCTTGCATCTCCCTCCCACCCTCCTTATCCCACCCCTCTAGGTGGTCGCAAAGCACTGAGTTGATCTCCCTGTGCTATACAGCTGCTTCCCACTAGCTATCTATTTTATATTTAGTACTGTATTTATGTAAATGTTACTCTCTCACTTCGTCCCAGCTTACCCTTGCCCCTCCCCATGTCCTCAGGTCCATTCTCTATGCCTGTGTCTTTTTCTTGTCCTGCCCCTATGTTCATCAGAACCTTTTTTTTTTTAGATTCCATAGATATGTGTTAGCATACAGTATTTGTTTTTCTCTTTCAGACTTACTTCACTCTGTATGACTGACTCTGGGTCCATCCACCTCACTACAAATAACTCAATTTCATTTCTTTTTATGGCTGAGTAATATTCCATTGTATATCTGTGCCACATCTTCTTTATCCATTCATCTGTTGATGGACACTTAGGTTGCTTCCATGTCCTGGCTATTGTAAATAGTGCAGCAATGAACATTGTGGTACATGACTCTTTTTGAATTATTGTTTTCTTAGGGTATATGCCCGGTAGTGGGATTGCTGGGTCATATGGTAGCTCTATTTTTAGTTTCTTAAGAAACCTCCATACTGTTCTCCATAGTGGCTGTATCAATTTACATTCCCACCAACAGTGCAAGAGGGTTCCCTTTTCTCCACACCCTCTCCAGCATTTACTGTTTATAGATTTTTTGATGATGGCCATGCTGACTGGTGTGAGGTGATACCTCATTGTAGTTTTGATCTGCATTTCTCTAATGATTAGTGGCATTGAGCATCTTTTCATGGGTTTGTTGGCGATCTGTATATCTTTGGAGAAATGTCTGTTTAGGTCTTCTGCCCATTTTGGATTGGGTGTTTGTTTTTTTCATATTGAGTTGCATGAGCTGCTTATATATTTTGGAGATTAATCCTTTGTCAGTTGCTTCCTTGGCAAATATTTTCTCCCATTCTGAGTGCTGTCTTTTCGTCTTGTTTATGTTTTCCTTTGCTGTGCAAAAGCTTTTAAGTTTCATTAGGTCCCATTTGTTTATTTTTGTTTTTAATTTCCATTTCTCTAGGAGGTGGGTCAAAAAGGATCTTGCTGTGATTTATATCATAGAGTGTTCTGCCTATGTTTTCCTCTAAGAGTTTGATAGTGTCTGGCCTTACATTTAGGTCTTTAATCCATTTTGAGTTTATTTTTGTGTATGGTGTTGAGTGTTTTAATTTCATTATTTTACATGCAGCTGTCCATTTTTCCCAGCACCACTTATTGAAGAGGCTGTCTTTCCTCCATTATATACTCTTGCCTCCTTTATCAAAAATAAGGTGACCATATGCGCGTGGGTTTATCTCTGGGCTTTCTATCCTGTTCCATTGATCTATATTTCTGTTTTTGTACCAGTACCTTACTGTCTTGATTACTGTACCTTTGTAGTATAGTCTGAAGTCTGGGAGCCTGATTCCTCCAGCTCCGTTTTTCTCTCTCAAGATTGCTTTGGCTATTTGGGGTCGTTTGTGTTTCCATATAAATCGTGAAATTTTTTGTTCTAGTTCTGTGAAAAATGCCATTGGTAGTCTGATAGGGATTGCATTGAATCTGTAGATTGCTTTGGGTAGTATAGTCATTTTTACAATGTTGATTCTTCCAATCCAAGAACATGGTATATCTCTCCATCTGTTTGTATCATCTTTAATTTCTTTCATCAGTGTCTTATAGTTTTCTGCATAAAGATCTTTTGTCTCCTTAGGTAGGTTTATTCCTAGGCATTATATTCTTTTTGTGGCAATGGTAAATGGGAGTGTTTCCTTAATTTCTCTTTCAAATGTTCATCATTAGTGTATAGGAATGCCAGAGATTTCTGTGCATTAATTTTGTATCCTGCTACTTTACCAAATTCATTCATTCACTCTAGTAGTTTTCTAGTAGCATCTTTAGGATTCTCTATGTATAGTATCATGTCATCTGCAAATAGTGACAGTTTGACTTCTTCTTTTTGGATTTGGATTCCTTTTATTTCTTTTTCTTCTCTGATTGCTGTGTCTAAAACTTCCAACACTATGTTAATAGTGGTGAGAATGGGCAACCTTGTCTTGTTCCTGATCTTAGAGGAAATGGTTTCAGTTTTTCACCATTGAGAATGATGTTTGCTGTGGGTTTATCATGTATGGCCTTTATTATGTTGAAGTAGGTTCTCTCTATGCCTACTTTCTGGAGAGTTTTTATCATAAATCAATGTTGAATTTTGTCAAAAGCTTTTTCTGCATCTTTTGAGATTATCATATGGTTTTTATCCTTCAATTTGTTAATATGGTGTATCACATTGATTGATTTGTGTATATTGAAGAATGCTTGCCTTCCTGGGATAAACCCCACTTGATCATACTGTATGATCCTTTTAATGTGCTGTTGGATTCTGTTTGCTAGTATTTTGTTGAGGATTTTTGCATCTATGTTCATCAGCGATATTGGCCTATAGTTTTCTTTTTTGGGGACATCTTTGTCTGGTTTTGGTATCAGGATGATGGTGGCCTCGTAGAATGAGTTTGGGAGTGTTTCTCCCTCTTCCCTTTGGAAGAGTTTTAGAAGGATAGGTGTTATCTCTTCTCTAAATATTTCATAGAATTCGCCTGTGAAGCCATCTGGTCCTGGGCTTTTGTCTGTTGGAAAATATTTAATCACAGTTTCAATTTCAGTGCTTGTGATTGGTCTGTTTATATTTTCTATTTCTTCCTAGTTCAGTCTCAGAAGGTTGTGCTTTTCTAATAGTTTGTCCAATTCTTCCAGGTTGTCCATTTTATTGGCATATAGTTGCTTGTAGTAATCTCTCATGATCCTTTGTATTTCTGCAGTGTCAGTTGTTACTTCTCCTTTTTCTTTTCTAATTCTGTTGATTTGAGTCTTCTCCCTTTTATTCATGATGAGTCTGGCTAATGGTTTATCAATTTTGTTTATCTTCTCAAAGAACCAGCTTTCAGCTTTATTGATCTTTGCTATTGTTTCCTTCATTTCTCTTTCATTTATTTCTGATCTAAACATTATGATTTCTTTCCGTCTGCTAACTTTGGGGGGGTGTTCTTTTTTCTCTAATTGCTTTAGGTGTAAGGTTACTTGTTTATTTGAGATGTTTCTTGTTTCTTGAGGTAGGATTGTATTGCTATAAACTTCCCCTCTTAGAACTGCTTTTGCTGCATCCCATAGGTTTTGGCTTGTTATGTTTTCATTGTCAGTCATTTGTTTCTAGGTAATTTTTTATTTCCTCTTTGATTTCTTTAGTGATCTCTTGGTTATTTAGTAGCGTATTGTTTAGCTTCCATGTGTCTTTATTTCTTACAGTTTTTTTCCTATAATTGATATCTAGTCTCATAGCATTGTGGTCAGAAAAGATACTTGATGTGATTTCAATTTTCTTAAACTTACCAAGGCTTGATTTGTGACCCAAATATGGTCTATCCTGGAGAATGTTCCATGAGCACTTGAGAAGAAAGTGTATTCTGTTGTTTTTGGATGGAATGTCCTATAAATATCAATTAAGTCCATCTTGTTTAATGTTTAATCATTTAAAGCTTGTGTTTCCTTATTTATTTTCATTTTGGATGATCTCTCCATTGGTGAAAGTGGGGTGTTAAAGTCCCCTACTATGATTCTGTTACTGTCAATTTCCCCTTTTATGGCTGTTAGCATTTGCCTTATGTATTGAGGTGCTCCTATGTTGGGTGCATAAATATTTACAATTGTTATATCTTCTTCTTGGATTGATCCCTTGATCATTATGTAGTGTCCTTCTTTGTCTCTTGTAATAGTCTTTGTTTTAAAGTCTATTTTGTCTCATATGAGGATTGCTACTCCAGCTTTCCTTTGATTTCCACTTGCATGGAATATCTTTTTCCATCCCCTCACTTTAGGCTGTATGTGTCCCTAGGTCTGAAGTGGGTCTCTTGTAGACAGCATATGTATGGGTCTTGTTTTTGTATCCATTCAGGCAGTCTGTGTCTTTTGGTTGGAGCATTTAATTCATTTACATTTAAGGTAATTATCGATATGTATGTTCCTATTACCATTTTCTTAATTGTTTTGGGTTTGTTTTTGTAGGTCTTTTCCTCCTCTTGTGTTTTCTGCCCAGAGAAATTCCTTTAGCATTGTTGTAAAGCTGGTTTGGTGGTGCTGAATTCTCTTAACTTTTGCTTGTCTGTAAAGGCTTTAATTTCTCCATCGACTCTGAACGAGATCCTTGCTGGGTAGAGTAATCTTGGCTGTAGGTTTTTCCCTTTCATCACTTTAATATGTCCTGCCACTCCCTTCTGGCTTGAAGAGTTTCTGTTGAAAAATCAGCTGTTAACCTTACGGGGATTCCCTTCTATGTTATTTGTTGCTTTTTCCTTGCTGCTTTTAATATTTTTTCTTTGTGTTTAATTTTTGATAGTTTCATTAATATGTGTCTTGGTGTGATTCTCTGGGTTTATCCTGTATGGTACTCTCTGTGCCTTCTGGACTTGATTGACTATTTCCTTTCCCATGTTAGGGAAGTTTTCAACTATATTCTCTTCAAATGTTTTCTCAGCCCCGTTCTTTTTCTCTTCTTCTTCTGGGACCCCTATAATTCAAATGTTGGTGTGTTTAATGTTGTCCCAGAAGTCTCTGAGGCTGTCCTCAATTCTTTTTTCTTTATTCTGCTCTCTGGACATTATTTCCACCATTTTATCTTCCAGCTCACTTATCCATTCTTCTGCCTCAGTTATTCTGCTATTTATTGATTCCTTCTAGAGTATTTTTAATTTCAGTAATTGTGTTGTTCATCACTGTTTGTTTGCTCTTTTGTTCTTCTAGATCCTTGTTAAATGTTTCTTGTAGTTTCTCCATTCTGTTTCCGAGATTTTGGATCATCTTTACTATCACTCTGAATTCTTTTTCAGGTAGGTTGCCTGTTTGTCTTCATTTATTTGGTCTTGTAGGTTTTTACCTTGCTGCTTCGTCTGTAATATACTTTTTTTGTCGTTTCATGTTTTTTTTTTCTTTTTGATGGGTGGTGCTGTATTCCTGTCTTACTGGTTGTTTGGCCTGAGACCTCCAGCACTGGAGTTTGCAGGCAGTTGGATAGAGCCAGGTCTTGGTGCTGAGATGAGGACCTCCAGGAGGCCTCACTCTGATTAATATTCCCTGGGGTCTGAGGTTCTCTGTTAGTCCAGTGGTTTGGACTTGGAGCTCCCACCACAGGAACTCGGCCTGACCTGTAGCCTGGGAACCAAGATCTCGCAAGCTCATGGCATGGTGAAAAAAGGAAAAAAGGAACAGTACAATATCAAAGAATAAAAAACAAAATAAAATTAGAAAAATAAAAAATATATTAGGAAAAATAAAACTATAATTGAAACAACTGCAACAAGGTAAAATAAAACCACAACAGAAAAAAGAAAAAAAAGGGGGGGGGGGAGAACAAGCCAAAAGGACAGAACAATAACAAAGTATAAAGAATAAAATAAAATTAGAGAAATAAAAGCTTAGGAAAAATAATAATATAAAAGAATCAACAATGAATCAGCTAGGTAAAACAGAACCCCAATCTAAAAGAGGGGGAAAAAAAAAAAGCCTTGGCTATGGGGGCAGAGTTTAGGCGGGGGTGGAATTTAGGGGCGGGGCTTAGGGTGGGGCAGGACTTAGGCTGGTGGGGTGTTGATGTTGGAGCATGGTGCGGGGCCTAGGCGGGGCAACATTCAAGCATGGGCCTGGCCTCTGCTTAGGACCTGCGCACAGAAGGGGAGAGGCAGCACGTGGAAAGGAGGGCCTCTGGAGTGTGGGGTTCCAGAGTTTGGAGGTAGGGCCCTGAGTGAGGGTGTGTGGATGGGGTTTAGGCCCAGCGCTTTGGAAGGGGTCTGTGAGTGTAGAGGTAGGGCCATGCGTGGCGGTGTAGGGGTGGGACTTGGGTTCTGCGTGGCAGGAGGGAGGCTCTGAGGGCAGAGGATTAGGCCCGGGAGCCCAACAGGCTCCCCAGTGCCTAAGTGGACTGGGAAAGCACTGGCCGGGTTCCCTTCCATTCCTTCTTGCCCCTCCCCCACCATCTCCCCAAGCGTCTCCCCCATCCCGCTGGACCCTTAACCACAGGTGGGTCCCTCTGGGTGTAGGAACTCCTCCCCTCCCCAAGCCACCCCTCAGGAGTGCTGGTCCCAAAGGTCCAGCCTTTACTTTTGCTCCCTCTTCCCTCCCTCCCACTCCCTCAGGACCCACACAGCTGGAGGGGGCCTCCATGGGCAGAGGCTCAGGCCCAGCATCTCAGCAGGTTCCTGGGGGCCCAAAAACCTGGCCACACTCCCTTTTGTTCCTCTGCCCTCCCAATGGTTCCCCAATTTCCCCCTTTCAGCGTGGGATACCTTCCCCTCCCCCAGCCGGCCCTCAGGGGCGCCAGGCCTGTCCTGCCTCCACTTCTCCTCCCCCTTCACTCCCCCCATGCCCCATGTCCTACCTTGTTGCTGGGGGTTTCTCCCGTCTGCTTAGGTGTCTGTGGTCTCCCACGGATGCCTGGTAGGTGCCCTAGTTGTGAGGAGACATGACTTCCACGTCCTCCTAGTACGCCATCTTGACTCCGCCCCCTATTTTTACTTTTTAATATTGTTTCAGTGTTATATAAACACAGCCAATACTTTAATAATATAAAAAGTGTTACATAGATTTGGAGATGAGGTCAAATTTTGGGCTGAAGAGTGGATGTGTGATTAATCACCTATTTGATATTCGGCTCTATAGAAAACAGACCTTTATATGAGACAATTATCAGGATAAATTCTGCTTCCAAGAATGAGACAGGTTCATCTTTAAATATAAAACAACAACTAAAAGCACAGACACAGAAAGCAATATACCTATTTATTTTTGGTAGAATTATTAAATAAAACCAAAGAGACCAATTCCATTTTGCATATATCTCTATGTCTAATTTCAGCATCTAAATCTATGTTTAAATGACACCTAGGAGTTCCCTGGTGGCACAGTGGTTAAGAATCCACCTGCCAATGCAGGGGACAGAGTTCGAGCCCTGGTCCAGGAAGATCCCACATGCTGTGGAGCAACTAAGCCCGTGCACCACAACTACTGAGCCTGTGTGCCACAACTACTGAAGCCCATATGCCTAGAAGCCATGCTCCACAAGAGAAGCCACCACAGTGAGAAGCCCACGCACCTCAACAAACAGCAGTCCCTGCTCGCCACAACTAGAGAAAGCCCATGTGCAGCAGCAAAGACCCAATGCAGCCAAAAATAAAATAGAAATTTTTTAAAATTTTGAAAATTAAAAAAATTTTTTTAAAGTACAGCATTAAATGACATCTCTGTTATACTTAGCTTGTAAATATATAAATAGGTCTACATAATAAAATTTTAAATTTTCATAGTTTAATATCTAATAGTTTTATAACTAATGGAAATTTAAAATCAAGTTAATGGAATTTTCATTTAAAGTTAAAACATTATAAATAAACCTTAACAAGTGAAAGAAATTTATGCTTGCTTAAGATAATGTAACATAGTATTACAAAGAAATACTAATGTTGAACAAATTATGTTCTATGTGTATAATTCCAGGCTTAAAAATCTCTTCATCCCAGATAAAAGAGTTTGCTCAGCAATATAACGCTAACATTGCATTATAGTCCAAATAATAAAGTAAATGTCCATGAATCCATATATAAAGAAATAAGTAAATAATAAATGTGGGAGAAGTGACAAGCATTCCTTAAAGAATTTCAATTAATGTAAAAGGAATCAGAAATAGAAGATCACCATTCACTGCCACAGTATTAATTGCCACAGAAAATAGCCCACAGTGGATACTAAAATTTGTGGTCAAAAGTTAAAGCAAAAACATTGTTTTGTTTAATGTTTATTTACTTATTTGGCTGTGCCGGGTCTTGGTTGTGGCACGCGGGAATCTTCCTTGCAACATGCAGGATCTTTTCTTTATTTCTTTAGTTGAGGGTTGGGGGATCTTTAGTTGTGGCATGTGGGATCTAGTTCCCTGATCAGGGATTGAACCTGGGCCCCCCTGTATTGGGAATGTGGAGTCTTAACCACTGGACCACCAGGGAAGTCCCTAAAGCAGAAACATTGTATTTGCATAGTTTCAAACTGTCTCTCCCCAGCTATTAATTACAAAGGGAAAAACAGTAACATTACAGTAAAGAAACTTGACATATATTATCTTAACCAAGTGATCAAGATTAACATCATGGGCTTCCCTGGTGGCACAGTGGTTGAGAGTCCACCTGCCGATGCAGGGGACATGGGTTCGTGCCCCGGTCCGGGAGGATCCCGCATGCCGTGGAGCGGCTGGGCCCGTGAGCCATGGCCGCTGAGCCTGCGCGTCCGGAGCCTGTTGCTCCGCAGCAGTAGAGGCCACAGCAGTGAGAGGCCCGTGTACCGCAAAAAAAAAAAAAAAAAAA
>NW_020837948.1:29051-155114 GCF_003676395.1 Aethalodelphis obliquidens
CCACAGCAGTGAGAGGCCCGTGTACCGCAAAAAAAAAAAAAAAAAAAACCCCCAAAAACAAGATTAACATCACTTTAACACTACTGAACTGTACACTTAAAAATGGTGAACACAGTAAATTTTGTTTTTTTACCAAAATAAATTAACATCACTAGATAAGACATTTTGACATGTACCCCCCTGATATGATGCATTGAGAAGGCCACAGTATCATTTCTGTGATATTCTTCCCAGTAATGCATAACATCAATCTAATTACGAGAAACAAACACAATGTCAAGTTGAGGGACATGTTTGTTAACTATAAGCTTACTGTGGTAATCATCTCACAATATATGCTGTACACCCTAAATTTAAACAGTGCTATATGTCAATTACACCTCAATAAAACTGGGGGAAAAATGAGGGACATTTTACAAATAACTGACCAGTACTCTTCAAAAGTCTCAAAGTCGAAGATTGGTTCAAGATGGCGGAGAAGGACGTGCTCTCGCTTCCTCTTGCAAGAACACCAGAATCACAACTAACTGCTGAACAATCATCAACAGGAAGACACTGCAACTCACCAAAAAAGATATCCGACATCCAAAGACAAAGGAGAAGCTACAATGAGATGGTAGGAGGGGCGCAATCACAATAAAATCAAATCCCATAACTGCTGTGTAGGTGAGTCACAGACTGCAGAACACTTATACCACAGAAGTCCACCCACTGGAGTGAAGGTTCTGAGCCCCACGTCAGGCTTCCCAACCTGGGGGTCTGGCAACGAGAGGAGGAATTCCTAGAGAATCAAGGCTTTGAAGGCTAGCGGGATTTGATTGCAGGACTTTGACAGGACTGGGAGAAACAGAGACTCCACCCTTGGAGGGCACACACAAAGTAGCGTGTGCATCGGAACCCAAACAAAGGAGCAGTGACCCCATAGGAGACTGAACCAGACCTACCTGCTAGTGTTGGAGGGTCTCCTGCAGAGGTGGGGGGTGGCTGGGTCTCACCATGAGGACAGGGACACTGGCAGCAGAAGTTCTTGGAAGTACTCCTTGGCATGAGCCCTCCCACAGTCCGCCATCAGCCCCACCAAAGATCCCAGGTAGGCTGCAGTGTTGGGTCGCCTCAGGCCAAACAACCAACAGGGAGGGAACCCAGCACCACCCATCAGCAGACAAGCAGATTAAAGTTTTACTGAGCTCTGCCCACCAGAGCAACAGCCAGCTCTACCCACCACCAGTCCCTCCCATCAGGAAACTTGCACAAGCCTCTTAGATAGCCTCATCCACCAGAGGGCAGACGACAGAAGCAAGAAGAACTACAATCCTGCAGCCTGTGGAACGAAAACCACATTCACAGAAGATAGACAAGATGAAAAGGCAGATGGCTACGTACCAGATGAAGGAACAAGATAAAACCCCAGAAAAACAACTAAATGAAGTGGAGATAGGCATTATTCCAGAAAAAGAATTCAGAATAATGATAGTGAAGATGATCCAGGACCTCAGAAAAAGAATGGAGGCAAAGATCAAGAAGATGCAAGAAATGTTTAACAAAGACCTAGAAGAATTAAAGAACAAACAAACAGAGATGAACAATACAATAACTGAAATGAAAAATACACTAGAAGGAATCAATAGCAGAGTAACTGAGGCAGAAGAACGGATAAGTAACCTGGAAGACAGAATGGTGGAATTCACTGCTGCAGAACAGGACAAGGAAAAAAGAATGAAGAGAAATGAAGACAGCCTAAGAGACCTCTGAGACAACATTAAACGCAACAACATTCACATTATAGGGGTCCCAGAAGGAGAAGAGAGAGAGAAAGGACCTGAGAAAATATTTGAAGAGATTATAGTCGAAAACTTCCCTAACGTGGGAAAGGAAATAGCCACCCAAGTCCAGGAAGCACAGAGAGTCCCATACAGGATAAACCCAAAGAGAAACACACCGAGACACATAGTAATCAAATTGGCAAAAATTAAAGACAAAGAAAAATTATTGAAAGCAGCAAGGGAAGAATGACAAATAATATACAAGGAAACTCCCATAAAGTTAACAGCTAATTTCTCAGCAGAAACTCTACAAGCCAGAAGGGAGTGGCATGATATACTTAAAGTGATGAAAGGGAAGAACCTACAACCAAGATTACTCTACCCAGCAAGGATCTCACTCAGATTTGATGGAGAAATCAAAAACTTTACAGACAAGCAAAAGATAAAAGAATTCAGCACCACCAAACCAACTCTACAAAAGATAATAAAGGAACTTCTCTAAGTGGGACACATAAGAGAAGAAAAGGACCTACAAAACCAAACCCAAAACAATTAAGAAAATGGTAATAGGAACATACATATCAGTAATTACCTTAAACGTGAATGGATTAAATGCTCCAACCAAAAAACACAGGCTTGCCGAATGGATACAAAAACAAGACCCATATATATGTGCTGTCTACAAGAGACCCACTTCAGACCTAGGGACATATACAGACTGAAAGTGAGGGGATGGAAAAAGACATTCCATGCAAATGGAAATCAAAAGAAAGCTGGAGTAGCAATACTCATATCAGATAAAATAGACTTTAAAATAAAGAATGTCACAAGAGACAAGGAAGGACACTACATAATGATCAAGGGATCAATCCAAGAAGAAGATATAACAATTATAAATATAAATGCACCCAACAAAGGAGCACCTCAATACATAAGGCAACTGCTAACAGCTAAAAAAGAGGAAATCGACAGTAACACACTAATAGTGGGGGACTTTAACACCTCACACCAATGGACAGATCATCCAAACAGAAAATAAATAAGGAAATAGAAGCTTTAAATGACACAATAAACCAGATAGATTTAATTGATATTTATAGGACATTCCATCCAAAAACAGCAGATTACACTTTCTTCTCAAGTGCGCATGGAACATTCTCCAGGATAGATCACATCTTGGGTCACAAATCAAGCCTCAGTAAATTTAAGAAAATTGAAATCATATCAAGCAACTTTTCTGACCAAAACGCTATGAGATTAGAAATCAGTTACAGGGGAAAAATACGTAAAAAACAAACACATGCAGGCTAAACAATATGTTACTAAATAACCAAGAGATCACTGAAGCAATCAAAGAGGAAATCAAAAAATACCTAGAGACAAATGACAATGAAAACACAACGATCCAAAACCTATGGGATGCAGCAAAAGCAGTTCTAAGAGGGAAGTTTATAGCTATACAAGCCTACCTCAAGAAACAAGAAAAATCTCAAATAAACAATCTAACCTTACACCTAAAGGAACTAGAGAAAGAAGAACAAACAAAACCCGAAGTTAGCAGAAGGAGAGAAATCATAAAGATCAGAGCAGAAATAAATGAAATAGAAACAAAGAAAACAATAGCAAAGATCAATAAAACTAAAAGCTGGTTCTTTGAGAAGATAAACAAAATTGATAAACCATTAGCCAAACTCATCAAGAAAAAGAGGGCGAGGACTCAAATCAATAAAATTAGAAATGAAAAAGGAAAAGTTACAACAGACACTGGAGAAATACAAAGCATCCTAAGAGACTACTACAAGCAACTCTATGCCAATAAAATGGACAACCTGGAAGAAATGGACAAGTTCTTAGAGAGGTATAACCTTCCAAGACTGAACCAGGAAGAAATAGAAAATATGAACAGACCAATCACAAGTAATGAAATTGAAACTGTGATTAAAAATCTTCCAACAAACAAAAGTCCAGGACCAGATGGCTTCACAGGCGAATTCTATCAAACATTTAGAGAAGAGCTAACACCCATCCTTCTCAAACTCTTCCAAAAAATTGCAGAGGAAGGAACACTCCCAAACTCATTCTATGAGGCCACCATCACCCTGATACCAAAACCAGACAAAGATACTAAAAAAAAGAAAATTACAGACCAATATCACTGAAGCATATAGATGCAAAAATCCTCAACCAAATGCTAGCAAACAGAATCCAACAACACATTAAAAGGATCATACACCATGATCAAGTGGGATTTATCCTGAGGATGCAAGGATTCTTCAATATACACAAATCAATCAATGTGATACACCATATTAACAAATTGAAGAAGAAAAACCATATGATCATCTCAATAGATGCAGAAAAAGCTTTTGACAAAATTCAACACCCATTTATGACAAAAACTCTCCAGAAAGTGGGCATAGAGGGAACCTACCTCAACATAATACAGGCCATATTACGACAAACCCACAGCAAACATCATTCTCAATGGTGAAAAACTGAAAGCATTTCCTCTACAATCAGAAACAAGACAAGGATGTCCACTCTCACCACTATTATTCAACATAGTTTTGGAAGTCCTAGCCAAAGTAATCAGAGAAGAAAAAGAAATAAAGGAATCCAAATCCGAAAAGAAGTAGTAAAACTGTCACTGTTTGCAGATGACGTGATACTATACATAGAGAATCCTAAAGATGCCACCAGAAAACTACTAGAGCTAATCAATGAATTTGGTAAAGTTGCAGGATACAAAATTAATGCACAGAAATCTCTGGCATTCCTATACACTAATGATGAAAAATCTAAAAGAGAAATTAAGGAAACACTCACATTTACCACTGCAGCAAAACGAATAAAATACCTAGGAATAAATCTACCTAGGGAGACAAAAGACCTTTATGCAGAAAACTATAAGACACTGATGAAAGAAATTAAAGATGATACCAACAGATAGAGAGATATACCATGTTCTTGGATTGGAAGAATCAATATTTTGAAAATGACTATACTACCCAAAGCAATCTACAGATTCAATGCGATCCCTATCAAATCACCAGTGGCATTTTTTGTGGAACTAGAACAAAAAATCTTAAAATTTGTATGGAGACACAAAAGACCCCGAATAGCCAAAGCAGTCTTGAGGGAAAAAGACATGGAGGAATAAGACTCCCTGACTTCAGACTATACCACAAAGCTACAGTACTCAAGACAATATGGTACTGGCACAGAAACAGAAATATAGATCAATGAAACAAGACAGAACGCCCAGAGATAAACCCTCACACCTATGGTCAACTAATCTATGACAAAGGAGGCAAGGATATACAATGGAGAAAAGACAGTCTCTTCAATAAGTGGTGCTGGGAAAATTGGACAGCTACGTGTAAAAGAATGAAATTAGAACACTCCCTAACACCATACACAAAAATAAACTCAAAATGTATTTGAGATCTAAATGTAAGACCAGACACTATAAAACTCTTAGAGGAAAACATAGGAAGAACACTTTATGACATAAATCACAGCAAGATCTTTTATGATCCACCTCGTAGAGTAATGGAAATAAAAACAAAAATAAACAAATAGGACCTAATGAAACTTAAAAGTTTTTGCACAGCAAAGGAAACCATAAACAAGACGAAAAGACAGCCCTCAGAATGGGAGAAAATATTTGAACATCAATCGTTGGACAAAGGATTAATCTCCAAGATACATAAACAGCTCATGCAGCTCAATATTAAAAAAACAAACAACCCAATCCAAAAATGGTCAGAAGACCTAAATAGACATTTCTCCAAAGAAGACATACAGATGGCCAGGAAGCACATGAAAAGCTGCTCAATGTTACTAATTATAAGAGAAATGCAAATCAAAGCTACAATGAGGTGTCACTTCACACTAGTCAGAATGGGCATCATCAGCAAATCTACAAACACAAAATGCTGGAGAGGGTGTGGAGAAAAAGGAACCCTCCTGCACTGTTGGTGGGAATGTAAATTGATACAGCCACTATGGAGAACAGTATGGAGGTTTCTTAAGAAACTAAAAATAGAGCTACCATATGACCCAGCAATCCCACTACTGGGCATATACCCAGAGAAGACCGTAATTCAGAAAGAGTCACGTACCACAATGTTCACTGCCGCACTATTTACAGTAGCCAGGACATGAAAGCAACCTAAGTGTCCATCAACAGATGAATGGATAAAGAAGATGTGGCACATATATACAATGGAATATTACTCAGCCATAAAAAGAAATGAAATTGAGTTATTTGTAGTGAGGTGGATGGACCCAGAGTCGGTCATACAGAGTGAAGTAAGTCTGAAAGAGAAAAACAAATACTGTATGCTAACACATATCTATGGAATCTAAAAAAAAAAAAAAGAAAAGGTTCGATGAACCTAGGGGCAGGACAGGAATAAAGACACAGACCTACTAGAGAATGTACTTGAAGACACGGGGAGGGAGAAGGGTAAGCTGGGACGAAGTGAGAGAGTGGAATGGACTTATATACACTACCAAATGTAAAATAGATAGTGGGAAGCAGCCACATAGCACAGGGTTATCAGCTCGGTGCTTTGTGACCACCTAAAGGGGTGGGATAGGGAAGGTGGGATAGGGAGGGAGGGAGACGCAAGAGGGAAGAGATATGGGGATATATGTATATGTATAACTGATTCACTTTGTTATAAAGCAGAAACTAACACACCACTGTAAAGCAATTATACTCCAATAAAGATGTTAAAAAAAAAAAAAAACAGAATTTAAGGGACTGCCCTAGTGCTCCAGTGGTAAAGAATCCTTCCAATGCAGGGGATGCGGGTTTGATCCCTGGTGAGGGAACTAAGATCCCACATGCTGCAGGGCAACTAAGCCCGAGTGCCACAAACTAGAGCCCACTCACCCTGCAGCCTGTGCACCACGACTAGAGAGAGAAAACCTGCACGCCACAACTAAAAAAGCTCGTGCACCACAACAAAGAGCCCACGTGCCACAACGAAAGATCCCGTGTGCCACAACCAAGACCCAATGCAGCCAAAAAAATAATGAATAAGTAAATAAAATATTATTTAAAATATAGTATAAAATTTTTTAACTTTAGAAATGTAGATCTATATGCATTTCAAAGTTAAATATGTAATTGAAGCAATTTGCCCAAACTAGAGGTACTGTTCTACCTTCGGAATACCAGGTACAAATGTTGTGCCTATCTGTGTGGGACACACCCTTGTGGGTTTGAATTTACACATTGTATAAAATAAGGTACCTAATTAAAGACGCATTAAAGCAAACTTTTTAAACAGTTAAGGCACAGTTGGTAGTATTAATAGCATCCTTGAAATATGTTAATGTTTTAATTTTTTTTCTTTAATTTTAGAATGAGAGAACTTAAAATAGCTTACAAATGCAAAACAATGATGATCAAAAAGAAACCTAACTTGAATCCCTACTCCATTTCATTTTTTGAATGATATGCTAGGAACTAACTCTTTTTCTTAGTTTCCATGTTGTCACATCTGCATGCTCAGAGGAGAAAATGGCTTAAGATCAAATCTGTTAATACATGAAAATCTATCTTTTCCTAAGGCCACTTTATTGGTATTAATGCATTCTTTCTTCTTTAGTATCTTTTTGTTTTGTAGTTGTTCAATAGCATTTGTTATCTACAAGTCTATTTTTTTCCTCATCTACGTTCAAACAACTGCTCTCTGATGAGGAATGAGATATCTGTGTATAAACAGAGATTTAAGACTTGCCTAAGGTCCCCAACAACCATTAAGAAATCTACACCTAACTTAATTCCTGAACTGAATCTCTTTAGCCTTATATCTGCCTTTACATTTGCAAATAAGTCAAATCCTTTTTCTTCTTCTTTACCCTTCCTCCCATCCAGTTATCTATGAGGACCACCATTTACCAGACATTTGCATGATTGTGAATGATGGTATGCAAGATGTTGATTCAAAGATGATCTCTACTCATCAGGTGACAAATCTAGCAATTTCTGAATAACAATAAACTATATTTCTACTTCTTGAACCTAACTGCTTTCTGATGTATCAAAACTAGGAGCTAGTTCTTGTCCCTATGCATGCATAACTTTCTAATGGAAAATAACTTAAAGGCAAAATAACATGATATCTCTATGGAACTAAGCATATCCAGAGCCAGGACTAATGAACTTCCACAGGAGACATGAATAATGGCCACATATAGTCATCAGATACTTGGGCATGACCCCTGAGACCTATTCCTATCAGAATCTGGTGGTAAACTGGAGCCAGCCTCTGTTTTTACCTCTCCAGTGCCATGGGGGAAGGGGAAGTTGGGCATAAGGCACTTAAGAAACCAGAATTCACTATTGCCAGTGCCAGTGGCTGAGGACACTTCATAGGGACAAGGCTGGGATATGGATCCACTGGCTCCTCCTTGTACCAGGTTGTTAGAGAAATTACAGTCATCATAGAAATGCTCTTGAATTGTGAACTTTTCTCTGTATTTAATCTTCTGGCAGATATGTGTAATGAAGATCACTGTGACAGAGAGGAGAAAGAGAAAGGAAAGCACAGCCAGAGAAATGACCAAATATTTTAGTGGATGGATTTACCCTTGTAGGATGCTTGAATGGATCCAGGAACTGCAGATAGGGCTCAGAAAAGCCATCTACCAGGAGGATATTAAGTGAGGCAGTAGTAGAAAGAGCTGGTTGGCCATGATCCTGAACAAGAACGATCAGTTTCTGCATCATGGGGTCTCTCTCAGATATCTGCCGCAATGTACGGATTTCCCCATTTTGTTGTTGAGCAGAGAATAACCCAGGGTCAGTGGCCTTAAATAGATGATATAAAAGCCAGGAATTCTGACCTGAGTCACCATCCACAGCCATCACCTTAGTCACCAGGTAGCCTGCCTCTGCAGACCTAGGCACCAGGTCATTGCAGGGCAAGGTGCCATTTTGCAGTGGGTACAAGATCATTGGGCAGTTACCATTGTCATCCAGGACAACCACTCAGACAGTAACCTGGCTACTCAGTGACAGGAAACCCCCATCAGTTGCCTTTACCACAAACTGAAAATCTTGAATGGCTTCATAATCCATAGTTCTCAGTGCATAGAGTTTCCCATTGTCTGAATTTATGGAAATGTAAGCAAAGACTGATAGATCTCCACTTTTTGGAGGCAGCAGAGAATATATTATTTGGGCATTCTCACCCAAATCTAGATCCTCAGCATGGACTTTGCCAATAAAAACTGCAGGGCTGTTGTTTTCTCGAACAGTCAAGATGTAGGAATCTTCCTGATATACTGGGGGATTGTCATTAATGTCAGATAATTAGCACCTCTATCACAGTCTCCGACGACAGAGTGGGTGGTCCAGTATCCATGGCAACAAGGGTGATATAGCCAGAGACCTCCTCCGGATCCATGCCTCTGTCAGTGACCAGTGAGTAGGAATTCCTGAATGTAAGTTTGACTGCAAAGGGAAGGTCTTCTTTGAGGAAGCAAGTGATTTTTCCTCCCACTCGAATGTCCTGGTCTCTGATAGAGAAAAGGGCCACTACCGTCTGTAGTGGAGAGTCCTCAGGGAGAGGGCTGGACACAGAGGAGACTGTAACTTCAGGAGGATCGTCATTAACATCCACCACCTCCACCAGGACTTTGCTGTGGGCAGAGAGGCCTCCTCCATCGGTAGCTTGAATGTCAATGTCGTATGTTTCAATTGCTTCAAAATCTAGGGACCCTCTTAGTCGAACCTCTCCAGTTTCAGAGTCAATCTGAAACATCTGGAGAATTACTTCTGGGTTTTGAGCTAAAGAGTAAGTTATCTCCTTGTTAGAGCCCTCGTCTAGGTCGGTGGCCGTTACCTTAGCCACCAAAGAACCATTGGCACTGTTTTCCAGCACCTGAGCGCGGTACACCAGTCGAGAGAATTGGGGCACATGATCATTGACATCCAGAACCTCCACGCGAATGTGGGCAGTGCCAGACTTGGGCGGAGACCCTCCGTCCGCAGCTGTAATTGTCAGGTTGACTTCAGGCTGCTCCTCTCCGTCCAGGGGTTTATCCAGCACTAGCTCGGCATACTTGGGCCCACGGCTGCGGAAGCGGGTGTGCAGGTAAAAATACTCACTGGCGCTCAAGGTGTAGTTTTGGAGACCGTTGAGGCCGATGTCCAGATCCTGCGCGCTCTGCAGAGGAAACCGTGAACCCAGGGGGGTGCTCTCCGGAATCTTTAAAAGAGGCTCCTTGTTTAGGAAAACCGGGGCATTGTCATTGATATCAAATACCCTGACCTCCACGCCAAAGGACTGCAGTGGCTCCACCAGGACTATTTCAAACTGCAGAACGCATGGATCGGCTTTGCCACAAAGTGACTCCCGATCCAGTTTCTCCTTCACGAACAGATCTCCTGTCTTGCGGTGCAGCCAGAAATGCAGTTTATTGCCCTCGGAAACGAGCTGCGCCCCGCGCGCAGCCAGCTTCCCTACCTCCAGCCCCAAGTCCTTAGCCACGTTAGCTACAAATGAACCACTCTCCATCTCCTCTGCCACCGAATAGCGGATGGTCGCCGTACCCCCCACAGATAAGCACAGAAAAAGGAGAAGCGAGCCCACTTGCCTGCTTTGCAAGAGTTTTCTGCGTGCAATCGCCATCCGTTCTCACAAGAGCACTCTCTGCAGCAGATACACCTGTTGCGTACACACTTTCACTTTTCTGCCAACAGGTTCCTGCAACAGCTGCTCTCGGCTTTGCTAGCCTCTAACCGCAGCGCCGCCAAAGGCTAACGGAGCCAGGTGAGCTGTTTTGCACTTGGAAGAAAAATTGCATTAAGTAACTCAACTCCCCAGTCTATCGAATGTATTAATAGATATGTTCTCATTCTGGAGAGTTAGGTAGAGGTTGAAAGTTGTTGCCAAAGCAACAACAAACTCGCCTTTCAATTCCCTTTCAGGAAAAAAAGCCCTGGGGAATTGAACACCCAATGAGGATACTCGTTAAGCAAGCTCAAGGTTGAAGTCATAGTATCTGTGAGCCGGCTGGGGCCGCTGCAGCAGCGGGCAAACAGTGAGGTGTTAAGGTACTCGGCACACGCCACACACACACTCCGCCCAGAGACCAAGGGAGAGGCAAAAAGATGCTGCAGTGTCTTCTGAAGCGTGAACCAACTGGATGGGAATGAGGGAGGGGGGCTTGGAAGAAAGTGATCAGTAGAAAAAGGAAAGGGGACAGACATCATCTCTCAGGAAGCCGGGGTCCATTAGGTACGTTGATAGGGGAACTGTTCAACTTGCCTCATGGTTTGCATAAACCCATTCTTTTCTACAGAACCCTCAAACGCTTAGGAAGCGACTGGCTTGTCACTTATGATTCTGATGAAAGTAATACTTATTGGGTATGATTTCTATATACTGGTACTGTATTAAGTAATTTACATGCATTATCTCATTTAACCCTTGCAACAACTCTATGAGGTACACATTATTATTATTTCTTTTTTACAGATGAAATTGAGACTGGAGAGGTTATGTTGCTCCCCCAACATCTTCTACCTAGTAAATATTAGAGAAGGAACTCAATTTGATTTTGTCTGACTCCAAAGTCATGCTCGTAATTAGTATGTAACTCTACTTTCCAAATAATATAGTAGATAAATTAAATGAAGATAAATGTTTGGCTTTGGATTTTAAAGGAAATTAAATAATAGACTACTTACATATATTGAAAATGGCCCAACAGAAATTTTGCAAGATATTTGTTGAGAGTTTTTTACAGTCATAAGATCATAGAATGTTTAAGAATGATAATGCACCTCAGAAAGATTAGGTCCAATCTCCCCCACCCCTTTTTTAAATAGATGAAAAAACTAAGGCCCAAATGATGAAATCACTTGCCCAGTCCATACAGCTACTGCTGGCAATATAAAAACTAGAACCTCTCTTCTGACGCTGTCTCATGCTCATTAGCAGGAGCATTTGGTGGTTTCCCATTTGTAAAAAAAAAACTCATAACACTTACAGTAGGTAATCTTCAGAATCTAGTCTCTTTCCTTTGATATTTAGCTCAGTCTCAGATTGATGTTGTGTTCTGCTCTAGCTTATTAATTTCCATTGCTGTACAGAATTCCAGTCTGGTCAATGTTCTTTGGCCACAGACCATCAGGAACACACCTGTAGTTGAACAAAGTTGTATTTTCTGATTACTGCAACAAGGGAGACATCACACCACAGAGAATCATGGGGCATCTCAATAAGAGGGTGTTAAAAAGGACTTGCGGTATTTGTGCAAGGTGATTTGGGGGTGGTTTGAAGTAGGACTTTGCTCTGGATTAGGTGCTGTCAGAAACAGTTATTTTTATAGTTGGATATATTAATAATTCTTAGAAGGTGAGAAAAATGGAGGGAGGCTAAAGCTGTGATTGGTAATTCATATTAGCCATTTTTGTGGATTGGAAAATGTTCCTTTTCACCTGATTATGGCAAACTCTTGTTTTTCTCTTAATCCATCACTGTCACAGAGTGGCCTTGTCTAATGTTGTTCTATGAACCTGTTTTAGTTCAACACGAGAACAGCATAGCCTAGGTCTGAGTATCAGGCTAGCTCCTAGCTGTCATGGACTGCTTTTGTCTTTTTCAGCATGACCAGCAAAACTCATTTACTATTGTTCTACTGTTCACAGAAGTATGTCATTATATATGTCACTTTGTACACACGTGTGTACATTTGAGGGGGGGCATATACCTAGAAGTGGCATTGGTGTCATAGGGTATGCTCTTTTCAGCTTTACCTGATACTGCCAAACTGCTTTCTAAGAAGTTGTACCAATTTACACATCTCATCAGCAGGATGAGATGTGTAAATAGGTCGATTATTTTAAATTGGTCCATTTGTTCTATTCTTACCAACACTTATCGTTACTAGTCTTCTTAAAAGTTTAACCATTTTGGCTATCACAGTGTGGCCTTAATTTGCATTTCTCTGATTATTAATTATTGATGACGTAGGGCACTATTTAATATATGTTTAGTCATCTGGATAACCTTTGGTTGGGGGGCGGTTGTTCAGTTCCCTTGCCCATTTTTTTACATTGGATTGTCTTTTTCCTATTGATTTGTTGTAGTTCTTCATATATTCTAAATATGAGTCCTGAGTATCTCTTTATAATTAAGAAAAAAAGACATGCTTATCCTTAGCTGATATATAGCTTATCCTTAGTTGATATATATCTACACAGTTTTGTTTAAAAAGAGGTATTTCTCCCAGTGATTCACACATTAAGCAGAAGCTTATGGCATCCTAGGAAGTCTTTTTTTTAGCTTAGATATAATTGACATATGACATTATATGAGTTTAAGGTATACAATGTGATTAGATATTAGTATATATTGCTAAATGCTCAACACAGTAAGTCTAGTTAACATCCATCACCACACATAGTTATAAACGTTTTTCTTGTAATGAGAACTTTTAAGATCTACTCTCAGCAATTTTCAAATATATAATACAGTGTTATTAACTACAGTCACCACCTAGGAAGTCTTAATACAATCAGTTTGTAAGTAACATTCAAAACCCATAAATTTAAAAAATACATTCTTACGACTTGAAATACAAGAAATGCTGCTCTTCAATTGGATTCCTCTGAATCTTAATTTGTTTAGTTAGTTCTCAGGCTATGTATTATCTGCTTGATGGGATTAAATTCCAAAATATTTTTTTTCCTCTGAAAACTTTGGACCCTTTAAACATCATGGTATTTTTTTTAAATAAGTTTTTATTCTTCCCAGTGAAGGTAGAACTAGGACATACAGAATAAATCTACAACTTACCAGCCTGTAATGCCAGTGTCTTTACTCAAAATCTAGTTATTGGGAAGAGGGGCAAACCACACCTAGTAAAATATCATGAAGTTTAGGGGGAATAAAAAATGCATTCCAAAATTGTATCTAAGGACTTCCCTGGTGGCGCGGTGGTTAAGAATCTGCCTGGCAATGCAGGGGATACAGGTTCAAGCCCTGGTCTGGGAAGATTCCACATGCCGCGGAGCAACTAAGCCCGTGCGCCACAACTACTGAGCCCACGTGCCTAGAGCCCTGCTCTGCAACAAAGACAAGCCACTGCAATGAAAAGCCCACGCACCGCAATGAAAAGTAGCCCCTGCTTGCCGGCACGCAGAGACGAAGACCCAACGCAGCCAAAAATAAATAAAAGTAAGCATAGACTGAGAAGGTAGGACTGCATAATTTTTTAAAAATTTTATCTAAGTACTAACTCTTAGTTTTTTTAAAAAAATCTTATTTTGAAATAATTTAAACCTTCAGAAGAGTTTCAAGAGTGCTTACAATTACCCATTACCGACCTATTGATTTGACCAAATTTTAGTCAGGTTTCTCTTTTTCTCATAGGCCTCTGAACTTTAATTCACCCCCAAACTGAAACAAGTCCTAAAATCCCCCACTTAATGGTTCATTCTGAGAATTGGCCAACCACAGAGGGAAAAACATTCCTGTTAAAGCACCCTGATTATACCATCTGCTTGCTCTATCCCCTTGTCCTACTCCCACACAAAGTTACTGCTAGCCCTGCTTACCCCTCCCTAATTTAAAAAACAAAAACAAAAAAACTTTTTCTATATGAGACATTTGCAGATTTTGTGATCAATGAGTTCTGCTATTGCAATAGTCTTTTAAAACACTTCTCCTTCCCTAAGTCCAGATTTGTTGATATTTGACATAATAAACAATAATAAATAATTATATAGTCTTCACCTAGATTCACCGATTTTGCTACATTTGTTCACTTTCTCTCATATATATACACATGTATGCATATACATCACATACGTTATACATTTTATATATATATATATACACATTTATTATTCAAAAATAGTCACTCTCTTAACTTCTGTGGGCAGAATATATCTCTCTGCTCTATTGATGTTGAGTTTGGCCATGTGAATTATACTAGACCCTCAAGATGCGTTTAGTATAATTCTCCACCCCTTCACTTTGGGCTTGACCACGTGAGTTGCTTTGGCCAGCGGGATGTTAGCAGAGTGGGTAGTATCTGTGAATGTGACCTTATTTGAAAACAGTGTCTTTTCAGATATAATCAAGTTAAGATAAGCTTATATGGAATTACGGTGAACTCTTAAGTCTAATGACTGGTATCCTTATAAAGAGAGATTTGGAGACACACAGACACACACAGGGAAGAAGGCCATATCACGACAGAGATAAGAGACTGGACTGATGCTGCTATAAGCCAAGGGATGCCAAGGACTGCTGGCAACAACCAGAGCTAGGAAATAGCAAATAAGGATCCTCCCCTAGAGCCTTCAGAGAAAGCAGGGCCCTCCTGATGCCTTGATTTCAGACTTCTAGCCTCCAAACTACGAGAATAAGTTTGTTTTTTTTTAAGCCACCCAGTTTGTGGTAGTTTGTTATATCAGCCCTAGGAAACTAATACACAGAGTAAAGCAAGTTGTGGCTTGAAAGGTGCCGCAATAATTGGGCTTGCCCTCTTGCTCTTCTGCCACCTTTCTAAGAACTTTTTCTGGATAGCCCACCGACTCAAGGATGAGGACGGAACAGCACTGGATACAACCTGTATACTGAAGCACAGCACAGCTGATCTCAGCCTACATCTGCTGACCTCCAGATGCACAAGTGGGAATTAATGTTATTTTGAGCTATTAAGTTTTGCACCGTATTTTGTGACCATAGCTGACAGATACAGTATGTAAACATTGTATTTTGTTATGAGTTAGTTGCAGACATCTTAACATATCATCCCTAAATATCTCAATATGTACCTCTTACAAACAGGGGCATTCTCCCACATAACTTCAACTACAGTTATCACACACAGGAAATTTAACATGAATACTATTACCTAATATTGTGTTCAATATTTGAATTTCCTCAATTGTTCCAGTGTCCTTTGTGGCTGTTTTTTTTTTTTTAATCCAGGATATAATCAAGGTTTGCACATTGCACTTAATTGTCATGTTTTTCTAGTTTCCTTTAAACTAGAGCAGTTTAAAGAAAATATTTTTATGACTTTTTTTTTCATGACACTGCCATTTTTAAAGAGTCATTTTACAGGATATCCCTCAGTTTGGGCATTGTGTCTTCATTAGATTCAGATGAAATATTTTGACATCAATACCACCTTGGAGATGTTGTAGTCTCTTCAGTGCCTTACATCAGGAGGCATATGATGTCATTTATGTCCCATTATTGGTGATACTAAGTTTGATAATTTGGTTACAAAATAGTGTCCACATTTCTCAATTTGAAAGGTACCTTTTAATTTTTCATGATTAGTTATCTTTGGAGAAATGTTTCAAAACTATGTGACCATGATGTGGAGAAAAGGGAACCCATGTGCACTGTTAGTGGGAATGTAAATTGGTGCAGCCACTATGAAAAACAGTATGGAGATTCCTCAAAAAATTAAAAAGAGCTACCATGTGACCCAGAAATTCCACTCCTAGGTATATCTGAAGAAAACAAAAACACTAATTAGAAAAGATATGTGCGCCCCTATGTTCATTGCAGCATTATTTACAATAGCCAAGATATAGAAGCAATCTAGATAAAGAAGGTGTGGGGGAGTGTATGTATGTGTGTATATAACAGAATATTAGCCATAAAAAAGAATGAAATCTTGCCATTTGTGACAACATGGATGGTCCTAAACAGTATTATGTTAAGTGAAATAAGTCAGATAAAGACAAAAACTGTATGATTTCACTTATGTGTGGAATCTAAAAAAACAAACAAACAAAAAAACAATGAACAAACATAACAAAGCAGGAACAGTTATAGATACAGAGAACAAATTGCCAAAGGGGAGCAGGTGTGGGGTACGAAAGAAATAAGTGAGGGAAATTAAGAGGTACAAACTCCAGTTACAAAATGAGTCAAGGGAATGAAATGTAGTGCAGGGAATACAGTCAATAACTATGTAATATTTTTGATGATATAACTAGACTTACCATAGTGATCATTTTGAAATGTGTAGAAATACTAAATCACTGTGTTGTGTACCAGGAAATAGCAGTGTTATAGATCAATTATACTTCAAAAAACCAAAATCATAGAAAAAGAGATCAGATTTGTAGTTACCAGAGGCAGAGGGAGGGTGAGGATAGGAAGAGGAATTGTATGAAGGTAGTCAAAAGGTTCAAACTTCCAGTTATAAGATAAATAAGTAGTAGGGATGTAATATATAACATGATAAATATAATTAACACTGCCTTATGTTATATGTGAAAGTTGAGAGTTCTCATCACAAGGAAATTTTTTTTCTATTTCTTTCATTTTGTGCCTATATGAGATGTGAATGTTCACTAAACTTATTGCGATAATCATTTCATGATGTAAGTCAAACAACTGTTATATATCTTAAACTTATACAGTACTGTATGTCACTCATATCTCAATAAAACTAGGGGAAAAACTATGTGAATATCCTATTTCCAAAACAATTTTATTACTCAGTGTTTTCCAACATCCATGGATGATACTTGCCTATATTAATATATACTTGTACTTACATAAGTATCTGTGGTGTGTGTACGTGTGTGGGTGTAATCATGGTATTTATACTTTCAATCCATTAAAACAGGTTTCTTCCTTTCCATCCCCCAATTCATATTTATATTAGCCTTGTACCAAAGTGAGAATATTTGGTTCCCAGCACCATCAATATATTTGCTCATTATGCAAATCTTAAAATATGATATTTTTACAATAAGATTTGGTAATCATGATCCTTGGTATTTGCCCAAAGTAGCTGAAAACTTATGTCCACACAAAACCCTGCACACAAATGTTTATAGCAGCTTTATTCATAATTGCCAAAACTTGGAGCAACCAAGATGTCCTTCAGTAGGTGAATTGATAAGTAAACTGTGGTATATCCAGATAATGAATTATTCTTTATTATTATTATTATTCAGCACTAAAAAGAAATGAGCTATCAAGCCATGAAAAGATATGGAGGAAACATAAATGCATCTTACTTAAAATGCATGCTGCTAAGTGAAAGAAGCAAGTCTGAAAAGCTGCTCTATGATTTCAACTATATGACATTATAGAAAAGGCAAAAGTATAGAAACTGTAAAAAAAAAAAAAAAGAAATATCAGTGGTTGGCAGGACTTAGGGGGAGGGAGGATGAATAGGTGGAGCACACAAGATTTTTTTAACTGGACTTTATTACTGTGCGTGTGTAATTACAATACTGGCTAATCTCCCCATTGGTTGTTTCTACTGTATTCAAACTTGAAATAGTCTTACCTTTAATATTTATGATATTTGTTATAGTCATATTTATAAGCATATTAATATCTGGGATACCCTCTTTCTTTCATATGCACTCAAGTCTGAAAAACACTTTTTAGGAGCACATGTATTTTATTTTATTATTATAATTTTTTAATTTATTTTTTTAATTTATTTATTTTTGGCTGCATTGGGTCTTTGTTGCTGCACCCGGGCTTTCTCTAGTTGTGGGAGCGGGGGCTACTCTTCGTTGCGGTGCACGGGCTTCTCATTGCGGCATCCTCTCTTGTTACGGAGCACGGGCTCTAGGCACGTGGGCTCAGTAGTTGTGGCGCACGGGCTTAGTTGCTCTGCAGCATGTGGGATCTTCCCGGACCAGGGCTTGAAGCTGTGTCCCCTGCATTGGCAGGCGGATTCTTAACCACTGCGCCACCAGGGAAGCCCTGGAGCACATGTATTTTAAAACATTGAGTTCACACCTGCGGTTTTAGACTTCACTATTATTTTAGGATTCTTTTCTTTTATTGTGTCTTTTCATGCATTTTAGGTTTCTTATTTCTTTTGGCAGGAACAAGAGGCTTTGAGGGTATAGAAGTCTTTCTTAGGCAGCTCAATTTATTGCTGCTGCTTTTGATCTACCATCTGTTGCTTTAAATGACAATGCCTCTTGTTGTTTACCATGTGCATCTGCGTATAATGTTTCTGTCTTCCACAGTAATATAAGAAGCCTTAATATAAACCAATACCATTTATAGTCCAGATTTATATTACATTCTTACTTTAAACAGAGGGCTTTCATGCCCATGTTGACTCTGGTAGCATGGGTTATAGGTGTCTTTCCATGAAATCTGACAGGTGTTTGAGAAACTTCCCAATTTAACCAAATGGAGGCTAGGTTAGAATGTTTATTCTTCTCTTAATTAAACTCCAACCAATTTCTCTCCTTTATCCGTGAAGATAATTCAAATAACATCCCCAAATTGGATACCTAAATTTTTATTTAAATCAGTACTTTGAAAAAAAAGTTTTATGTCTGAAAACAGAAATGATAACTATTTTCTGTGTTAAGATCCATAGAAGAGTAAATGAGAAAACATCTATAAGAATACTAAATATTAACTGGGTTGGTTGACAAAGCCAAGTGTGCTTCCTGGGTAGTTCTATCTTTTTCTGAGATTGCTAAGTTTGAGAAAGAAATTCATGTTACTCTCAATTTGCTAGAAGTGACTTTACACTGTAACCCACATATCTGAAGATATAGTAAGGCTCCGGCTATAAAGCAGTCACTTGTTTCGGAATATGGGAAGAGTGATATTAAACTAATTAGGAAGAAGAGGTTACCATCAAAAACGTAGAAATTGTAAGGTCAGTTGGAATTTTGACTTCATAGCCTCTTGAAAAAAAAAAAGTACCCACCTTTCCATAGTATTTTTTATAAAGATAACATTTGAAAGAACTATTCCATTACCTCTTTCTCCTGTTTCACTCTCATTATCAAAAGAATCTCTACTTAGCAACCCGATTAACTTCAGGGGCTCCCCATCTGAAGTTAAATGTACAAACTTCAAAGTGACTTCATCATCACTGTGTAAAAGTACACAGTGTGAAAATACACAGGGTAAACATAAGAAGCATACCATAACTTTCCTGTGTTTTCAACTCTGATAGTTTATATATACCAGTCCTGGAAGAAAATAAGAAGCATGAGTTTTCCTCCTAGAATTTCTATGACCTCTTACCACTTCCTAAATATAATTACACTTGTTTTTTTCCTTCCAGAAGCAGAAATCAGAGAGAGAAGTACTCTGAGCTAAGCTTGCTTGAATGTATTTGGCTAACAAGAGAGAGCTTCAGAAGCATTTCTTTCAGCAAAATGTACTCTGTGAATAATTTAGTAACTATTTCTAAATGTCTGTAAAAACAAATATTTTTCAGATAGTCATCTGATAACAAGATAGGCTGAAAGAAATGCTTGGGAAAATTTTAACATTTGTAAATTATTTGAGGAGATGTGGTAGAAGTGAGAGATCACTCTGGAAATTCTCAATTCTTCTATACCTCTCTGTGGCTTTTTAAAATGGCCAGATCTCCCCAAAACCACCTCCTGAGGTTCAATATTCCAAACCCCTCCGATTTGTTTCTTCAGAGTTTAGGATCTCCATCCAAAGTCCTTTTAGAACTTTATCAAAAGCATTTTCCTCATCTACCACCAGGTGGCAGGTGGATCCACTTTTTGGAGAGCGACCCTGACCCCGCCCTACCGGAAGTTGTCATGCAAAGGAAGCCTCTCTGGCCACGCCTAGAGTTCAGCACCCTCGACGCGGACAGCGACACCGCCCAATTTAGTCCCATGACTCGCTGCAGAGATTTTCACCTGACAAAGGAACTGGCCAATCCCAACTGGTTCCAAGGGCTGCGTGACTGACCATTACAAAGCCAGATATGGAGGGGGAAAGAACTCGATTTGGGACATTTAGGTTGGCAGGAGAACCAGGTGATTTTAAATAATACATCGTAATGCAAAAATCCTAATTTTTCCCCCTCACTACCCACCAGATTCTAAGTTCATTCTTAGAAATGCTATCTTGCGGTGCGAGAGACAGTAGATTAACCAGCCTCGGTGTGTTGGTTTATTCCGACAAAACGCGTTAAGACAACGAAGGCGGTACAAAAGTCCGTGTGAGTTATGGCGGCCAATCCCTCTTCTTGCACAAAGCTGCCTGTCAGCTTTCCTAAGAAACCAGCATGGGGAGGGACTGCTTTTTCTGCATAGTTTTTCAGTTAGTGTCGAAAACCCAAACAGAAGCTCTTTTTGTTCACATGAAATTACTATTTTAGAGAGGTTGGACTGAAGCACGAGTGTACTCTAAAATTGATGGTTTAGGTGTCATCTTTCCAGTTGCCTAGCAACAAATTAAACAAAAAAGAGCACATCTGCGGGTTTTAACTTACATAACAGCAAAAGCCCAAGGGCAAATGAAAATGCACTCAGGACAGCTTGATATATTAACTAGTTCTAGTGTTTAGAATCAGTCTCAGTGCTGGGGCAGCAGGTAGAGCTAACGGGAACAAGTAGCTATTTACGATGGACAAATAAGCTAAATTAAGCCGAGCTTTACCTGTAAATTATCCGTGTTGTACGGACTGCTTTCTCACTGTTTCCCACTATTTTTGGCGGCGATAATTCAGATCTTTAACCAGCAGAGGGCGAGTCGACTGCATTTTTCGCCCCTAAGGCACTCCCTTCCTTCACCCCACCCTTTCTCATCCCTTGCCCCTGGGAAATTAATTTACTAGGCTCTTCAAATATAGACCAACGGAGGAAGGTGTGGAGGAAGGAAAGCAGCAGCGCAGAACTCCACAGAGTGCCAGCCCTGTCAGCCTTGGATCTGTGGCTGCTCTGCTGTCCCCTTACTTGGAGCTGCAGAGGGGATTGCACCCGTTGTCCCAGGAGGAGGCTGGGATTAAAAGCAGCCCCACCCCCAGAAGCCATGGGTATTTGTGATCACTAGCTTCAGAGAATTGGGAGAGCCAGAGAGAGCCTGGTTACACGACAGATATAACCTATGAAAGAGAAAACCAGTTCACTTCTCAGGGCCAATAATAGCTCAGTATGCTGGAACATCAACAAAAAAAGGCTCTGTTCTGGCTTTGATACTCTGGGAACAAAAATGGGGTGGGGGTAGGGAAAGGAGAAGATGAAAGACTAAGAATCTGACTGAGTCATCTTTAAAACAACAAGCAAAGCAAGCCACTCAGGGGGAGAGACAATGACAGAAAGCCTGCTAGAATGCAGGGCAGAGCAATAAAGCATGCTGTACAAAGTTAATTTATTGCTGGGCGGAACCCTCTGCATTCTGGACAGGCATACCACTTGCTCCAGAGGAGGTGGGTTTTACCTTGTATTGTAAGACTTTGCACAATCTTCTCGGGCAGGCAGCCAGAAATCCCATTAATTGGACATGCCCTTTTTCTTCTCCTCATATTTATGTCTCAGTTTCAAGCTAGTAAAATTAATTTTTTCTGGAGGATATTAAACTAAATTTTATGCAGCATTGCATTTTCTCTCCTTCAATCATTAAATTTCTATAAAGCTTGTTTTTAAAGGACACCATTTCATTAACAAATTCAATTCATGAGGAAGTATTATACTCTGTTAAAGTTGATGATGGTGTCTTAGGTTAGATCAACACTTTTCAGAAAGCATGATTTGATTCAGTTTCATCATAAATCCTTCAAGTAAATTGCACTTTGATGGTGTTGTATTGCACACCTTCTGTATCTAATCACTTATAAAATAAATTTTTTATGCATATACCAAACTTCATTCATGTTACACCAAGATCCAAACAAATGCTTAAAACTGGCTGATATAATCTCTCTATAGAAACCAGAATTATCTTTAAAAAACTGAAGTAAGTCACTGAACAAGCACTTAGTAAAACAGGGTGTTCAAAAAGCCAATAAGCATATTAAAAGGTTTCAACATCATTAATTATCCAAGAAATGGAATTTTAAACCACAATGAAATGGCTTTATCCACCAAAGAGAATTAATTAATTAAAAAGCTGACATTTTCAAGTGTTGGAAAGGATGGGGCAACTTCAGCTATCACACACTGATGGGCTATAAGTTGGTACAGTCACTCTGGAAAACTGTCAGCATTTACCAAAGTTCAATATATGCATACCCTACAACTCAGTAATTGCAGTCTTAGGTATATTCTCAATAGAAATACTTATATGTGCACACAAAAAGACACGTAAAAGAATGTTCATCTTAAACTTGGAAGCAATCCAAACTTCAACAATAGAATGGATATATTGTTATTGCCACATACAGAAATATATACAGTAATGACTTTTTAAAAAACTACTGCTACATGCAACAGTATGTATAAATCTCACAATGTGATGTTCAGCAGGAAAAAATCAGAACATTTTGTACGATTCTACTTATATAAAGCTCAATTATCGGAAAAACTAAGGGAAGTCAGAATAGTGGTTGCCTTTGGTGGAGATAAAGACTGAAAGGGGGCATGAGGGAGGCTTCAGGGGGTATTGGTAATATTCTGTTTCCCGATCTGGGTGGTGGTTACTCAAGTGTGTTCACCCTTTAAATATCTATTGAGCTATACACTGATTTCTACATGTTAATTATGTTATGCAATCTAAATTCCTTAAAGTCGCCTATAAGGCCCTGCAAAAACTAATCCTACCTAAATTTCCAATCTCTTATTAACCATTTTCTCCCTCAATCATCACACTTGCATTACTCTGAGCTTTCATCAGTTTCCAGAACATATCTATCTCTTTTCAATCTTAAGGCCCTTGGGCTTGCTGTTTTCTCTTCCTGGAATGCGTTATCACCAGCTCTTTTCATAACATGTTCCTTCTAATCTTTCAACTCTCAGATTAATGATACCATTTTAGAGAAACTTGCTTTGACTCTCCTATCTGAAGTCCCTGTGTCATTTTTCTATTTGCTGCCATCACAAATTATCACAAACGTAGTGGCTTTAAACAGTACAAATTTATGATCTGAGACTTCTGAAGGTCAGAAGTCTGCAATGGGTCTCACTGGGCTAAAATCAAGGCACCAGCAGGAGCAGTTTCCTTCTGGAGGCTCTCGGGGAGAATCCATTTCCTTGCCTTTTCCAGCTCTTAGAGGCTGGAGGCACTTCTGGATTTGTGGCTCCTTCTTCCATCTTCACCATCAGCAGTGCAGCATCTTCAAATCTCTCTCAGACTGTGACCCTCTCTGCCCTCTTTTCCACCCTTTCGATATTGTTGAATCCAGCCAGATATTTCAGTATACTGTCCTGATCAAGGACAGCTGATTTAGCAACATTAATTCTCCTTTGTTACATATTATAACATATTCACAAGTTCTGAAGACTAGAGTTGTGGACATCTTTGAGGGGCATTATTCTGCCTACCACAGTCCACCTTTCTAGCACAGCATTGTATTTATTAAGAGCACTAATCACAGTTTTTAGTCATTTTATATATTCCTCTGCCCATTCACTGTCTAACTGCTCCCACTCTAAGGTAAATTCTATGAGCGCACAGACCCTATCTGTCTTGTTCCCTGCTGTTTCCTTGGTGCTTAGTTTAGCATAATGCCTGACACACTACAGAAATTCATTAAGTATTTGTGGAAATAATAAATAAATATGAGTTTAGGTCTATGTTTTAACACTTGAAAACTCTGGTTTTTACCTTTTCCTTTCATATAAAAATATATATATTGTGTCTTGGCAGGAGGGGGATTTCTGGTGCAATCACAGTGTAGAGTTTTGAAGCTCTCTACTATACTAACTCACTGTAAAAAAAATCACTCCTACAAATAGGGTCCATATATGTCACATACATATCTTCATTTCTATCATACTTAAAAGTAGAGTTTATAAGTTACTTCCTCCTGGAAAATAGTGTATCAGAGGGCTCATATTCTGAAGAAAAGATAATCCAGAGTGAAGAGTTGGAATTCTTTATTACAGTCATGTGAGAAAAAACTGTGGTGCATGGGGCTCTAAGTATGATCCTAGAATGTAGTTGCAAAGACGGGTATCATCAGATAATCATTGTACATCTGATATTATAACCTGTATTACCAGGTTGTAATATCAGATACCAAAGTTTCTTTAAAAAAATACTTGGTGGTTCACTTATTTACTCAGCAAATATTTATTAATCATGTATTAAGTGTCAGACCCTTTTCTAGCCTCTGGGCACACAATACAAAGTCCCTGCCTATAGGGAGCCTACAAATAGATGTACAATATTATGTGAGGTAGTGGCAAGTGTTATAAAGAAAGGGAGATTAATCCCTTGTTGGTTGCTTTGTTTGCAAATATTTTCTCTCATTCTGAGAGTTGTCTTTTTGTTTTGTGTATGGTTTCCTTTGCTGTGCAAAAGCTTTTAAGTTTCATTAGGTCCCATTTGTTTATTTTTATTTTCATTACTCTAGGAGGTGGATCGAAAAAGGTCTTGCTGCGATTTATGCCATATGATCCAGCAATCCCTCTCCTGGACATATATCTGGAGAAAACCATAATTCGAAAAGATACATGCACCCCAGTGTTCACTGCAGCCCTATTTACAATAGCCAGGACATGGAAGCAACCTAAATACCCATCAACAGAGGAATGGATAAAGAAGATGTGGTACATATATACAATGGAATGCTACTCAGCCATAAAAAAGAATGAAATAATGCCATTTGCAGCAACATGGATGGAACTAGAGATTGTCATACTGAGTGAAGTAAGTCAGACAGAAAGACAAATATATGATATTGCTTATATGTAGAATCTTAAAAAAGGGTACCAATGAACTTATCTACAAAACAGAAACAGAGTTACAGATGTAGAAAATAAACTTACGGTTACAGGGTGTAAGGGGGGGTAGGGATAAACTGGAAGATTGGGATTGACATATACACACTACTATATATAAAATAGATGACTAATAAGGACTTACTGTATAGCACAGGGAACTCTACCCAATACTCTGTGATAGCCTATATGGGAAAATAATCTAAAAAAAAGAGTGGATATGTATATATAACTGATTCACTTTGCTGTACACCTGAAACTACCACAACATTGTAAATCAACTATACTCCAATAAAAATTTTGAAAAAAAACGAAAAAGAAGAAGAAAGGGGATGATGAGAAACCAAGAGAGGGTTTTGAATGGAGATTCAAATAAAATTTAAAAATAAAAAGATAAGTCTGGTTGTTATATGGGTATAAGAAGGGATACCAGTTAGAAGGCCATTGCAGAAATATGGGCAAAAAATAGTGATAGTTTGAATTAGGGTGACAGTGCTGGAGTTAACATAGATTGGTTGGATTTGGGACATATTTTAAAGAAAATTGAAATGATTTGATGATGGTCTTGATATAGAATGTTAAAGAAAAATGGCCCTCAGTTTGTGTGGGGTATTTTGGTATTGGTGGTGCTATTTACTGTTATGGAAATTTAGGGTTAGTTTTGGTATGGAAAAAAAATCAAGAATTTTGGACATGTTAAATTTGAAATGTTTGTTAAACATATAAGTTATGTTGATTGGGCAATTGATTATTGAGGCCTGTGGACTTAGGGGAGATATCACATCTATAAAGATTTGAGCAAAGATTAGGAAAACCATAATTAAAGTAATGAAATTGAATGAGATCACCTAGGGAATTAGTGTAGTTAGAGAAGATGGCCAATCCTAGGGCACGTCAACATTTTGAGGTCTAGGAAATGGAGAGAAGCCAACAAAGGAGACTGAGGCGGAGTAGCCAGTGTGGTCATAGGAAATCAGGAGAGAATATGTTCTGAAAGTCTGAAAGTCACTGTGTCAAGAAGGAGGAAGGAAATACCGCTGTGTTTAGTTAGATGAAACGTGAGATGGAAAGATGGAGGTCCTTTGTGACCTTGGCAGAGCAGATTCAATGAAGTGATAATATAAAAATCTGATTTAATGCGACAATCCATTATGAAAATATTATTCAGCTTGGATTCCTTTTAAATAATGCTACTTGAAGTAGAGATTACATGAATTTCCAGGTTTGATGATCTATATACATAATAAATTAGTTATATTAGTATATATATTAGTAATAAATTAGTTAACTTCTAAATTCACAATTCCTTGATATTAGATCAAAGTATATAGGTTACTTGACTGTAATGGTGGCTGCCTGAAGGAAAATATGAGGCAGTTTCTTCGTAGCTCTGTGGATACTATTTACTTCTCTGCCTATGATTTCCCTTACTGGGAAACTCTTCTCCTCTTCTGAAGTAATTACAGATACTTACTGTTTGCCTCAAAATAGAAACATAAACTTCCTCTGTGGAGAGGTCTTCATTGAACTTCCTATTTTATCTGAACCAATGACTTTCAAAGCATTTTCCAAGACCTTCATGTGATGCACTGATGTTCACAAACTAGTTTTTTGTGTTCACTTGTATATCTGTTAAGGCTGTTTCTAATAATTGCCATCATAATCGCCCGGCCTCCTATTCTTGCAAGTTGTCCGTTCCACAGAGCTCTTAAATCCTTCTCACGGGCCCAATAAAGGAGTTTTAGAATTCAATCACTAAAAAACTTGTGCCAGCTCTTTTTCACAGAAGTGTTAAATCGAGGGACTTCTAAAGTTTCATTTCACCTAACACTCAATTAGCACTACAGTCATTCAGTTTTGTTGTTTTCTTTCTATTTTTTTGGCCATGCTGCATGGCATGCGTGATCTTAATTCCCTGACCAGGGTTCGAACCCATGCCCCCTGCAGTGGAAGTGTGGTGTCAACCACTGGACCGCCAGGGAGGTCCCTCAGTTACTAATTATTAAGCACCTTCTGTGTGTTTGGCCTACTCAGGGTCAGAAATATGATGTTGAATGAGATGGACACCGTTTCAGCCTCAAAAAACTTGGGTCCTAATGGTAAGATAGGCAATTAAATTGTTATAATAAATATGTTACAGACTATCATAAGAATATAGCATAATAGAAAAACTCAATATTCCAGGTGGGGGATGGAAGGTTATGAAAGGCTGGGCTCTGAAAGATTAGGAGTTATCCAGGAAGGGCAACAGTGACTTAGTAATAGGGAAAAGCATGTACACAGATTTAGAAGCCATGGAAGAATGGAAGGATAGTGCAACATTTAAAGAACACTGTGAGAAAGGGAAAAACTTTATAATTATTTTTCTCTCCTTTAAGGTGACCTACCTCAATACTTCTTATTGATTTTCAAACTATCTTAAAAATTGATTTTCATTATTATGGATAAATGCCAAATTCTATTTTTTTAAGTATTTTTATGCAATAATCAATATTCATTAGTTCATATATAATAGCTAATACACAAACACTACAAATTTTATTGATATTTTTGAAATTCTTTTCAGATAATCTTAGGTACATTTAAGAAGTATTCTCTAGACTTGTGGTTGCCAAGGGGGAGGGGGTTGGAGGAGGGAGGGGGTTGGAGGAGGGATGGAGTGGAAGGCTGGGGTTAGCAGATACGAACTACTATATAGAGAATGGATAAACAACAAGGTCCTACTGTATAGCACAGGGAATCATATTCAATATCCTGTGATAAACCATAATGGAAAAGAATATTTTTTTAAAAAGAATGTATATATATATATATATATATATATATGTATAACTGAACCACTTTGCTATACAGCAGAAATTAACACAACATTGTAAACCAGTTATACTTCAATAAAAAAAATAAAAAGTTGTTCTCTAATCCTTCCAAGATTACCTAACCACTCCGATTGTTCATTAATTCACTCTCATGAGGCTCTGGGGAATACTTGTACATATTAAGCATTTCCCCTTATCCCAATTCCACAATAACAGTCATGAGAAATACAGTAATCTGTTAATAAATATGTATTAAATGAGGCCTCATTTCTGATATGCTCTAAATATGACAATTAAGGAAATGTAATTTATTTCTAAAATTTAATAAACCAAGATAACATGAAACTGATGATTCATCCTCTTATTATTTCTGGATTTCTGGATGTGGAAGAGGTGAATGAAAAGAGAATAGATGTGGAGAGTTAAAATTGTAATTTTTTTTCTGTGAGAAACAGGAGATACCTAGTATAGGTTTCATTTTATATATAAAGAAACTGAGGCCCAGAGAAATGGGATGTCTTAACTCCAAGTTAGAAACACAGCTGTCATAGAAATCAGATTCCTACTCCTTAGTCTACTACTTTTCTCATTATGACAGACGAAGATCTTTGGCACTCAAGAAAGTTTGTTTGTTTGTTTGTTTCCATGAGAGTTCTTTTGATCTTTAAAAGTTGGCAGGCCACTGCTTAAAATTCATTAATTTAGTCAATTCGCCAGTATCTATAGAGGTCCTATAATATTTTAGGATTTTTCTATGTGCTAGGGATACAGCACTGAATAGACAAAAATCTCTGCCCTCTAGGAACCCCAGAGGGATAATTAGACCACTTATAACAGCTTCACCCTGGAGACATTCAGAGATATGGATACATTTGAACTTCAGGGGTGTGTGCGTGTGCATGTGTGTGTGTGTGTGTGTGAGAGAGAGAGAGAGAGAGAGACAGAGAGAGAGAGAGAGACAGAGAGAGAGAGAGAGATCTGTTTCATTTAAAGTCAGGTTTATTGAGATATAAATTCCATGTAGTAAAATTCACTCCTTTAAGGTGTACAGTTTGATGAGTGGCAAACATACATAATCATTTAACTACCACCGCAATCAAGATGTAGAATATTTCCATTACCCCCAAAAGTTTTCTCATGCTACTTTTCATTCAGTCTCTCACCCCACCCACAGCCCCTGGTAACCACACTGATCTGGTTTCTGTTCTGTATAAAGAGAATCACAAAGTATGTAGCCTTTTGCACTGAGCATCCTTCATTTAGCATAATGCTTTGAAATTCATCCATGATATCACGTATCCGTAGTTAGTTCCTATCCATTTGTCTTTAGTACTTGGTAATTGAGCTTCCTTGTCATAGCCTTACTTCGCACAAGGACGAGGTGAAAAAGGTTTAGAATCAACCAACATGGAAAGTCTAAGATTCATCCCATCAAAGGAGAGATTCTGAAAAGGATACACATCACTGTTAAGTGAGCTACATGTAACTTCCATCCAGGGGCTACAATAAAAACTGTCTGAAACACTATTCCTGAGCCTAGAAGTAGGGCAGGGAGGGTGGGGGATAGGAATCACTACTAAGAATTTGGAACCACTTCTAGCCCTCACATAATTTTGTAGCGTGTATGCACTGGACCTGGACAGTTGGCAAGGGGTGGTGGGTACAGGGATAAAATCCTCAGAGAATGTAATTTTATATTGCTATCAAACTGGTAATGCCCTGGAATGTGGTTAAATTAGAATAATGCCTCTTTACCTCAGGCTTCAAATAATTTCCAAAAATAGAATTTCAAGTTAAGTGAGCAACTTACCATTAAAAAAAAAAAAGTAGTTCAACGTGCAAGGAAGCAAGATACCAGAGTGAGAACCAGCAGAAATAAAAAGAGCTGAAGCAGACATGCATTGATGTCAGACAATGGAATTATCAAACACAAAATATGAAATGTCTGTATTTAATGTATCTAAGGAAATAAATGTTTGAAAATAAATGGAGGGAACAGAAACCGTGAAGAATGAGCAAGTATATTTGAGGAAAGAACAAATAGAACTGCTAGAAATGTAAAGTTGTAATAAATGAAAGTTTAAAACTCAACAGGTAGTTTTAAGAACATATCAGACATAAATGAAAAAGAATAGACTGAAGGCAAAAAGAATGTAGCAAAAAGACAAAACAGATGGAGATTATGAAAGACTTTACAAGACACAGATCTGTATATACCATTTCACTCTATTCTAACTGGAGTCCCAGAAGGATAAAACAGGAGGGATAAAAGCAATATTTGAGGAGATAATTAGAATTTTTCATAACGCCAAACCACTAATTCAAGAAGCCAAATGAGTCTCATATAGGGTCAAATAAACACATACATAGATCATAGTGAGATTGCGGAATACTGAAGATGAAAAGATTATCTTAAAATAGATATAAAAGATCAATTTCTTTTTAAGTAATGATGGAGAACTAACTTCCCAGCAGCAATAGTGGAAAACAAAATACAACGAAATGACACTGTCAACATCTGATGTAAAATTACAGTTAACTTAAAATTCTACGCCTAAACAACAAGGTCCTACTGTGTAGCACAGGGAACTATATCCAGTCTCCTGGGATAAACCATAATGGAAAAGAATATTTTAAAAAAGAGAATGTCTACAAGTGTATAACTGAGTCACTTTGCAGAGATTGGCACAATGTTGTAAATCAACTATACTTCAATAAAAATAAAAAATTTTTAAATTCTAAGCCTAGCATAAATATCTCTCATAAGCCAGTAGGAGAAGAGGATCAAGATAGTGGAATAGGATGACGTGGAGCTCACCTCTCCCAACAACACATCAAACACACATCTACATGTGGTACAATCCTCACCGAAAACTAACCCGGAAACTGGCAGAAGAACTCCTAAACAACAAAAGCTGCAAAAAAGATCTCCATGTAACCAGGTAGGATAGAAAAAAAAAAGAAAAAAATTACCAGGTCGGGAACTACACCCCTGGTAGATATCTATATGGAAGAGAAGGTCCACATGGGCAGACCCTTGTCCTGGGGAGCAAGGAGGTCATGCCCAGTCCTGGTGTCCCGTACAGAGGAGACAAGCCCCCTTGCCTGCTGGGAAATCCGCTGAGACAGACAGAAGGGCTGGAAAAGCCTAGACTCTACTTGCAGAAGTGCACAGATGCTGGCTTGCCAACAATCAGGGCAGAGAGAGCCATGCACTGGCATCTGCAGCCTTGCTACACTTCTCAACATAAAGGGGCTAACACTCTAGTCCAGTTCACTCCACACCACAGCCTGGCACACCATCTGGGCAAAGACCTGGTCTAGCTATGCAGAGACAGACTGGGTTAGCTAGGGTGCGATCTGGGTGGAGCCAGGGAGACCACTGTCACAACATGCATAGGGCAGTGCCATAAGAGCATGCAGTGGCTAAGCACCTGTCTCCAGGCAGGCCCTGGAGAGGATTCAATCTAGCTACGCCTCTGCATAGAGTATGGTCTGGTTGGGATGGCAATGGCCTTGTCAGCACACTCAGGAGTTCGTCTCCCAATGAGAGAGCACCTCCCCACCCCCAGCTCTGCCCACTCCTCACTTGCGGCTTAGTGCTAGATCTGGGGCAGACAGGTCCTGGGAGAAGACTGCCACAGAGACAGCCCAGACCTTAGGGCAGCCCAGCCACCTCAATTCCTGCAGCCACAACACCCTGACCCCCAGCCTACTCCACACCGCAGCCTTGCACTAGATCTGGGACGAACACAACAGAGAAAGGGACATGACCTTGGGCTGCTTCTGGGTGAACTGCGGACATCTACACAGGCAGTGCATAGGTCCTTTCTGACTGCACAGGCCTCACTTGCTTCAGTACTCACCTCCTTTGGGGCAGGGCATGCACTCAGGGCAATGGAGCCTGACTGAAACTGACCGTCAGTTTCAGAACTTCAGAGGTTCTTATCCAACAACTGGGGAACAGACCCACCCCTGACAGGGCAGCCACAGTCATAGAGCAGAGAGGAAGCCTTGACTCACATCCTGCACAGGCTCTAGATACTACAACACTAATCACCACCACCACCACCACCCCCGCATCAAGGGGATAACAGCCAGCACACCCTGAAGAAAGACGAGGCTAGTGTCCATACCAAAACCAGCCCTCACACCAAAAACACTGGACATGCAGTCTACATAGGGACACTCGCACATAAAAACACCCCTTCAAGACCACAGCAGATAACTTTCTGTCTCTATGAATTTAGGAGAAACGGTTAAGTAAAATGAAAAGGCAGAGGACCTACTCCCAATGAAAAGAACAAGAGAAATTCCCCGAAAGAACAAATAGTAAAACAGAACTCATCAGTCTACTAGACCCCAAGTTGAAAAAGGTGGTAATACAGCTCCTTGAAGCTAAAGGACAAAGAGAAAGACTGGGCAGGCCTGAGGCACTAGCTTCCAGGATAAAATTCCTCCTCAGGGAAACACCCTCTTGCTGATAAAAATACAAATGCAAACTCAATAAACTTATGCTTTGGGGAAAAAAAAAAAGGTGGTAATAAAAATGCTCACTGATTTAAGAAAGATTATCAAAAGAGACACAGATCACTGTAAAATGGAACTAGAAACTACAAAGATGAACCAATCAAAAACAGACAATTCAATTGCCAAGATGAAAACCAATCTCAAGAGAAACCTTCAAGATGGTAGAAGAGTAAGAAGTGGAGATCACCTTCCTCCCCATAAATACATCACAAATACATCTACATGTGGAACAACTCCTCCAGAACACCTACTGAACGCTGGCAGAAGACCTCAGACCTCCCAAAAGGCAAGAAGCTCCCCACGTACCTGGGTAGGGCAAAAGAAAAACAGAGACAAAAGAATAGGGACGGGACGTACACCAGTAGGAGGGAGCTGTGAAGGAGGAAAAGTTTCCACACACTAGGAACCCCCTTCGCGGGTGGAGACTGCGGGTGGCGGAGGGGGGAAGCTTCGGAGCCTCGGAGGAGAGCTCAGCCACAGGGGTGTGGAGGGGAAAGCGGAGGGATTCCCGCACAGAGGACCGGTGTCGACCAGTACTCGCCAGCCCCAGAGGCTTGTCAGCTCACCCGCCGGGGCGGGCGGGGGCTGGGAGCTGAGGCTTGGGCTTCGTAGGTCAGATCCCAGGGAGAGCACTGGGGTGGTGGCGTGAACACAGAATGAAGGGGTCTAGTGCACTACGGCTAGCCGGGAGGGAGTCCAGGAGAAGGTCTGGACCTGCCTAAGAGGCAAGAGACCATTGTGTCGGGGTGCGCGAGGAGAGGGGATTCAGAGCACCGCCTAAATGAGCTCCAGAGATCGGCATGAGCCGTGGCTAACAGCGCGGACCCCAGAGAAGGGCATGAGACACTAAGGCTGCTCCTGCAGCCACCAAGAAGCCTGTGTGCGAGCACAGGTCACTATCCACACCTCCCCTCAGGAGCCTGTGCAGCCTGCCACTGCCAGGGTCCCATGATCCAGGGACAACTTCCCCAGGAGAACTCACGGCGCGCCTCAGGCTGGTGCAACGTCATGTTGGCCTCTGCAGGCTCGCCCCGCACACCGTACCCCCTCTCTCCCCCTGGCCTGAGTGAGCCAGAGCCCCCAAAGCAGCTGCTCCTTTAACTCTGTCCTGTCTGGGCGAAGAACAGATGCCCTCAGGCGACCTACACGCAGAGGCAGGGCCAAATCCAAAGCTGAACCCCGGGAGCTGTGCGAACAAAGAAGAGAAAAGGAAATCTCTCCCAGCAGCCTCAGAAGCAGTGGATTAAATCTCCACAATCACCTTGATGTACCCTGCATCTGTGGAATACCTGAATAGACAATGAATCATCCCAAAATTGAGGCGGTGGACTTTGGGAGCAATGATATACATATTTTTTTCCTTTTTCTCTTTTTGTGAGTGTGTATGTGTATGCTTCTTTGTGTGATTTTGTCTGTATAGCTTTGCTTTTACCATTTGTCCAATGGTCTGTCTGTCCATTGTTTTTGTTTCTTTGTTTTTTGGGGTTTTTTTTTTTTGAGTATAGTTTTTAGCACTTGTTATCATTGGTGGATTTGTTTTTTGGTTTGGTTGCTCTCTTCTTTCTTTCTTTTTTATATTACTTTTAAACTTTTTAAATTTTTAGTAATTATTTTTTACTTTTTATTTTAATTATTTTATTTTTTTCTTTCTTTCTTTCTTTTTTTCTCCATTTTCTTCTGAGCTGTGTGGCTGACAAGGTATTGGTGCTCCAGCTGTGTCAGGCCTGTGCCTCTGAGGTGGGAAAGCCGAGTTCAGGACATTGGTCCACCAGAGGCCTCTCGGCTCCACATAATATCAAACGAAGAAAGCTCTCCCAGAGATCTCCATCTCTACGCTAAGACCCAGCTCGACTCAATGACCAGCAAGCTGCAGTGCTGGACACCCTATGCCAAACAACTAGCAAGACAGGAACACAACCCCACCCATTAAGAGAGAGGCTGCCTCAAATCATAATAAGGTCACAAACACCCCAAAACACACCACTGGATGCAGACCTGCCCACCAGAAAAACAAGATCCAGCCTCATCCACCAGAAAACAGGCACTAGTCCCCTCCACCAGAAAGCCTACACAACACACTGAACCAACCTTAGCCACTGCAGGCAGACAACAAAAACAAGGGGAACTATGAACCTGCAGCCTGCAAAAAGGAGACCCCAAACACAGTAAGATAAGCAAAATGAGAAGACAGAAACACACAGCAGATGAAGGAGCAAGGTAAAAACCCACCAGAACAAACAAATGAAGAGGAAACCGGCAGTCTACCTAAAAAAGAATTCAGAGTGATGACAGTAAAGATGATCCAAAATCTTGGAAATAGAACGGAGAAAATACAACATTTAACAAGGACCTAGAAGAACTAAAGAGCAAACAAACAATGATGAACAACAAAATAAATGAAATTTAAAATTCTCTAGAAGGAATCAATAGCAGAATAACTGAGGCAGAAGAATGGATAAGTGACCTGGAAGATAAAATAGTGGAAATAACTACTGCAAAGAAGAATGAAGAAAAAAGAATAAAGAGAATTGAGGACAGGCTCAGAGACCTCTGGGACAACATTAAACACACCAACATTCGAATTATAGGGGTCCCAGAAGAAGAAGAGAAAAAGAAAGGGACTGAGGAAATATTTGAAGAGATTATAGTTGAAAACTTCCCTAATATGGGAAAGGAAATAGTTAATGAAGTCCAGGAAGTGCAGAGTCCCATACAGGATAAATCCAAGGAGAAACACGCCAAGACACATATTAATCAACCTATCAAAAATTAAATACAAAGAAAAAATACTAAAAGCAGCAAGGGAAAAATAACATACAAGGGAATCCCCATAAGGTTAACAGCGGACCTTTCAGCAGAAACTCTGCAAGCCAGAAGGGAGCAGCAGGACATATTAAAGTGATGAAAGGGAAAAATCTACAACCAAGATTACTCTACCCAGCAAGGATATCATTCAGATTCGACAGAGAAATTAAAATTTTACAGACAAGCAAAAACTAAGAGAATTCAGCACCACCAAACCAGCTTTAAAACAAATGCTAAAGGAACTTCTCTATGCAGGAAACACAAGAGAAGGAAACAACCTACAATAACAAACCCAAAACAATTAAGAAAATGGTAATAGGAACATACATATTGATAATTACCTTAAATGTAAATGGATTAAATGCTCCATGCAAGAAATATAGACTGGCTCCATGCAAGAAATATAGAAATATAGACCCATATATATGCTGTCTACAAGAGACCCACTTCAGACCTAGGGACACATACAGACTGAAAGTGAGGGAATGGGAAAAGATATTCCATGCAGAGGGAAATCAAAAGAAAGCTGGAGTAGGAATTCTCATATCAGACAAAATAGACTTTAAAATAAGGACTATTACAACAGACAAAGAAGAACACTACATAAAGATCAAGGGATCAATCCAAGAAGAAGATATAACAATTATAAATATATATGCACCCAACATAGGAGCACCTCAATACATAAGGCAAATGCTAACAGCCATAAAAGGGAAATCGTCAGTAACACAATCATTGTAGGGGACTTTAATACCCCACTTTCACCAATGAACAGTTCATCCAAAATGAAAATAAATAAGGAAACACAAGCTTTAAATGATACATTAAACAAGATGGACTTAATTGATATTTATAGGATATTCCATCCAAAAACAACAGAATACACTTTCTTCTCAAGTGCACATGGAACATTCCCCAGGATAGATCATATCTTGGGTCACAAATCAAGCCTTGGTAAATTTAAGAAAACTGAAATCATATCAAGTGTCTTTTCTGACCACAACGCTATGAGACTAGATACCAATTACAGGAAAAATAATCTGTAACAAAAAAAAAAAAAACACATGGAGGATAAACAATGCACTACTAAATGACCAAGATATCACTGAAGAAATCAAAGAGGAAATCAAAAAATATCTAGAAACAAATGACAATGAAAACACAAAAACAAAACCTATGGGATACAGCAAAAGCAGTTCTAAGAGGGAAGTTTTATAGCAATAACTCAAGAAACAAGAAACATCTCAAATAACAACCTAACTGTAAACCTAAAGCAATTAGACAAAGAAGAACAAAAAAAACCCCAAAGTTAGCAGAAAGAAAGAAATCATAAAGATCACGTCAGAAATAAATGAAAAAGAAATGAAGGAAACAATAGCAAAGATCAATAAAACTAAAAGCTGGTTCTTTGAGAAGATAAACAAAATTAATAAACCATTAGCCAGACTCATCGTGAAAAAAAGGGAGAAGACTCAAATCAACAGAATTAGAAAAGAAAAGGGAGAAGTAACAACTGATACTGCAGAAATACAAAGGATCGTGAGAGATTACTACAAGCAACTGTATGCCAATAGAATGGACAACCTGGAAGAAATGGACAAATTCTTAGGAAAGCACAACTATCCGAGACACAATGAGGAAGAAATAGAAAATATTAACAGACCAATCACAAGCACTGAAGTTGAGACTGTGATTAAAAATCTTCCAACAAACAAAAGCCCAGGACCAGATGGCTTCACAGGCAAATTCTATCAAACATTTAGAGAAGAGCTAACACCTATCCTTCTCAAACTCTTCCAAAATATAACAGAGGGAGGAACACTCCCAAACCCATTCTACGAGGCCACCATCACCCTGATACCAAAACCCGACAAAAATGTCACAAAAAAAGAAAGCCACAGGCCAATATCACTGATGAGCATAGATGAAAAATCCGCAATAAAATACTAGCAAACACAATCCAAAAGCACATTAAAAGGATCATACACCATGATCAAGTGGATTTATCCCAGGAATGCAATGATTCTTCAATATACGCAAATCAATCCATATGATACACAATATTAACAAATTGAAGGATAAAAACCATATGATCATCTCAATAGATGCAGAAAAAGCTTTTGACAAAATTCAACACCCATTTATGATAAAAACTCTCCAGAAACTAGGCATAGAGGGGACCTACCTCAACATAATAAAAGGCCATATATGACAAACCCACAGCCAACATCGTTCTCCATGGTGAAAACTGAAACCATTTCCTCTAAGATCAGGAACAAGACAAGGTTGCCCCCTCTCACCACTATTACTCAACACAGTTTTGGAAGTTTTAGCCACAGCAATCAGAGAAGGAAAAGAAATAAAAGGAATCCAAATCGGGAAAGAAGAAGTAAAGCTATCACTGTTTGCAGATGACATGATACTATACATAGCGAATCCTAAAGATGCCACCAGAAAACAACGAGAGCTAATCAATGAATTTGGTAAAGCAGCAGGATACAAAATTAATGCACAGAAATCTCTGGCATTCCTATACACTAATGATCAAAAATCTGAAAGTGAAATCAAGAAAACACTCCCATTTACCACTGCAACAAAAAGAATAAAATATCTAAGAATAAACCTACCTAAGGAGACAAAAGACCTTTATGCAGAAAATTACAAGAGACTGATGAAAGAAATTAAAGATGATACGAATAGATGGAGAGATATACCATGTTCTTGGATTGGAAGAATCAATATTGTGAAAATGACTCTACTACCCAAAGCAATCTACAGATTCAATACAATCCCTATCAAACTACCACTGGCATTTTTCACAGAACTAGAACAAAAAATTTCACAATTTGTATGGAAACACAAAAGACCCCGAATAGCCAAAGCAATCTTGAGAATGAAAAACGGAGCTGGAGGAATCAGGCTCCTTGACTTCAGACTATACTACAAAGCTACAGTAATCAAGACAGTATGGTACTGGCACAAAAACAGAAAGATAGATCAATGGAACAGGATAGAAAGCCCAGAGATAAACCCACACACATATGGTCACTTTATCTTTGATAAAGGAGGCAGGAATGTACAGTGGAGAAAGGACAGCCTCTTCAATAAGTGGTGCTAGGAAAACTGGACAGGTACATGTAAAAGTATGAGATTAGATCACTCCCTAACACCATACACAAAAATAAGCTCAAAATGGATTAAAGACCTAAATGTAAAGCCAGAAACTATCAAACTCTTAGAGGAAAACATAGGCAGAACACTCTATGATATAAATCACAGCAAGATCCTTTTTGACATACCTCCTAGAGAAATGGAAATAAAACCAAAAATAAACAAATGGGACCTAATGAAACTTCAAAGCTTTTGCACAGCAAAGGAAACCATAAAGAAGACCAAAAGACAACCCTCAGAATGGGAGAAAATATTTGCAAATGAAGCAAGTGACAAAGGATTAATCTCTAAAATTTACAAGCAGCTCAATATCAAAAAAACAAACAACCCAATCCAAAAATGGGCAGAAGACCTAAATGGACATTTCTCCAAAGAAGATATACAGACTGCCAACAAACACATGAAAGAATGCTCAACATCATTAATCATTAGAGAAATGCAAATCAAAACTACAATGAGATATCATCTCACACCAGTCAGAATGGCTATCATCAAAAAATCTAGAAACAATAAATGCTGGAGAGGGTGTGGAGAAAAGGGAGCCCTCTTGCACTGCTGGTGGGAATGTGAATTGGTACAGCCACTATGGAGAACAGTATGGAGGTTCCTTAAAAAACTACAAATGGAACTACCATATGACCCAGCAATCCCACTACTGGGCATATACCCTGAGAAAACCATAATTCAAAAAGAGTCATGTACCAAAATGTTCATTGCAGCTCTATTTACAATAGCCCAGAGATGGAAACAACCTAAGTGTCCATCATCAGATGAATGGATAAAGAAGATGTGGCACATATATACAATGGAATATTACTCAGCCATAAAAAGGAACGAAATTGAGCTATTTGTAATGAAGTGGATAGACCTAGAGTCTGTCATACAGAGTGAAGTAAGTCAAAAAGAGAAAGACAAATACCATATGCTAACACATATATATGGAATTTAAGAAAAAAAATGTCATGAAGAACCTAGGGGTAAGACAAGAATAAAGACACAGACCTACAAGAGAATGGACTTGAGAATAAGGGGAGGGGGAAGGGTAAGCTGTGACAAAGCAAGAGAGAGGCATGGACATATATACACTGCCAAACGTAAGGTAGATAGCTAGTGGGAAGCAGCCGCATAGCACAGGGAGATCAGCTCGGTGCTTTGTGACTGCCTGGAGGGGTGGGATAGGGAGGGTGGGAGGGAGGGAGATGTAAGAAGGAAGAGATATGGGAACATATGTATATGTATAACTGATTCACTCTGTTATAAAGCAGAAACTAACACACCATTGTAAAGCAATTATACTCCATAAAGATGTAAAAAAACAAAAAAAAAGGAATCCAAATCAGAAAAGAAGAAGTAAAACTGTCACTGTTTGCAGATGACATGATACTATACATAGAGAATCCTAAAGATGCTACCAGAAAACTACTAGAGCTAATCAATGAATTTGGTAAAGCAGGATACAAAATTAATGCACAGAAATCTCTTGCATTCCTATACACTAATGATGAACATCTGAAAGAGAAATTAAGGAAACACTCCCATTTACCATTGCAACAAAATGAATAAAATACCTAGGAATAAACCTACCTAAGGAGACAAAAGACCTGTATGCAGAAAACTATAAGACACTGATGAAAGAAATTAAAGATGATACAAACAGATGGAGAGATATACCATGTTCTTGGATTGGAAGAATCAACACTGTGAAAATGACTATACTACCCATAGCAATCTACAGATTCAATGCAACCCCTATCAAACTACCAATGGCATTTTTCACAGAACTAAAACAAAAAATTTCACAATTTATATGGAAACACAAAAGACCCCGATTAGCCAAAGCGATCTTGAGAATGAAAAACGGAGCTGGAGGAATCAGACTCCCAGACTTCAGACTATACTACAAAGCTACAGTAATCAAGACAGTATGGTACTGGCACAAAAACAGAAATATAAATCAATGGAATAGGATAGAAAGCCCAGAGATAAACCCATGCACATATGGTCACCTTATCTTTGATAAAGGAGGCAAGAGTATACGATGGAGGAAAGACAGCCTCTTCAATAAGTGGTGCTGGGGAAACTGGACAGCTACATGAAAAAGAATGAAATTAGGACACTCCCTAACACCATACACAAAAATAAACTCAAAATGGAATAAAGACCTAAATGTAAGGCCGGACAGTATAAAACTCTTAGAGGAAAACATAGGCAGTACACTCTACGACATAAATCACAGCAAGATCCTTTTTGACCCACCTCCTGAAGAAATGGAAATAAAAACAAAAATAAACAAATGGGACCTAATGAAATTTAAAAGCTTTTGCACAGCAAGGGAAACCATAAACAAGATGAAAAGACAACCCTCAGAATGCGAGAAAATATTTGCAAATGAAGCCACTGACAAAGGATTAATCTCTAAAATTTACAAGCAGCTCATGCAGCTCAATATCAAAAAAACAAACAACCCAATCCAAAAATGGGCAGAAGACCTAAATGGACATTTCTCCAAAGAAGATATACAGATTGCCAACAAACACATGAAAGAATGCTCAACATCAGTAATCATTAGAGAACTACAAATCAAAACTACAATGAGGTATCACCTCACACCAGTCAGCATAGCCATCATTAAAGAATCTACAAACAATAAATGCCGGAGAGGGTGTGGAGGAAAGGGAAACCTCTTGCACTGTTCGTGGGAATGTAAATTGATACAACCACTATGGAGAACACTATAGACGTTCCTTAAAAACCTAAAAACAAAACTACCATACGACTCAGCAATTCCACTACTGGGCATATACCCTGAGAAAACTATAATCAAAAAGAGTCATGTACCTCAATGTTCATTGCAGCTCAATATACAATAGGCAGGACACGGAAGCAACCTAAGTGTCCAACGACAGATGAATGGATAAAGCAGATGTGGCACATATATACAATGGAATATTACTCAGGCATAAAAGAAACGAAATTGAGTTATTTGTAGTGAGGTGGATGGACCTAGAGTCTGTTATACAGAGTGAAGTAAGTCAGAAAGAAAAAAATAAATACCATATGCTAACACATATATATGAAATCTAAAAAACAAAAAAAAGGTTATGAAGAACCTAGGGGCAGGACAGAATAAAGACGCAGATGTAGAGAATGGACTTGAGCACATGGGGAAGGGCAAGGGTAAGCTGGGATGAAGTGAGAGAGTGTATGGACTTATATATACTACCAAATAAAATAGATAGCTAGTGAGAAGCAGCCACATAGCACAGGTAGATAATCTTGGTGCTTTGTGACCACCTAGACGGGTGGGATAAGGAGAGTGGAAGGGAGGCGCAAGAGGCAGGCGATATGGGGATATATGTATATGTATAGCTGACTCACTTTGTTATAAAGCAGAAACTAACACACCATTGTAAAACAATTATACTCCAATAAAGATGTTTAAAAAAAAATCTCAAAGCAATCAATAGACTAAATGACCCAGAAGAACAAATAAGTGATCTGGAAGATAGAATAATGGAAATCACCCAATCAGACAGCAGACAGAAAGACATATAAAAAAGAAAAATGAAAGCAACACTTGAGATGTATGGGATAATATAAAGCATGCCTAACTACGCATAATAGGGATTCCAGAAGGAGAACAAAGAGAAAAGGTGATAAAAAACGTATTTGAAGAAATTATGGCTGAAAACTTCCAAACCAAAAGAAGGAAACACATATCCATGTACAGGAAGCACAGTCACCCCCAAACAAGATGAACCCAAACAGACCAACACCAAGACATATCATAATTAAAATGAGAGGGACTTCTCTGGTCATCCAGTGGTTAAGAATCTGCCTTCCAATGCAGGAGACATGGGTTCAATCCCTGGTCAGGGAACTAAGATCCCCCATGCCACAGGGCAACTAAGCCTTTGTGCTGCAACTACTGAGCCTGCGCGCTCTGGAGCCCGCATGCCACAACTAGAGAGAAGCCCGCATGCCGCAACTAAGATCCCGTGCACTGCAACTAAGATCCAACACAGCCAAATTAATTAATTAATTAATTAAAAAAATAAAATAAAGTGGGAAAAAGTTAAAGAGAGGATTCTAAAGGCAGCGAGGGGTGGGGGGGAACAGACTCAGTTACAAGAGAACCCCCATAAGGCTATCAGCTGATTTGCCTGCAGCAACTTTGCAGGCCGGAAGGGTGTGGCATAATATACTCAATGTCCTGAAAGGGAAAAGCCTGCAACCTAGGATACTCTACACAGCAAGATCATCATTTAGAATAGGTGAGAGAAACACTTCTCAGATAAGCAAGAACTGAAAGAATAAAGCAACACTAAACCTACCCTGAAAGAGACTTTGAAGGTTGTTCTCTAAATAGAAAAGAAGCAAGAATCTATAGGAAAGGGGAAAAAACACAAAAGGAAAGTTAAGATCGCTTATATAAGCCAGTATATAGATTTAAAATATTTTTTAATTATTAAAAGCGATTACAGGGACTTCCCTCGTGGTACGGTGGTTAAGACATCACCTTCCAATGTAGGAGGTGCAGGTTCGATCCCTGGTCAGGGAGCTAAGATCCCACATGCCTCAGATCCAAAAAACCAAAACATAAAACAGAAGCAATATTGTAACAAATTCAATAAAGACATTTAAAATGGTCAACATAAAAAAAGCAATTACAACTACAACAAACAGTAAAAGGATAAGCATGAAAATGTGAAATAGGACATCAAAATCACAAAATGTGGGGGAGGGGAGTATAAAAATGTAGATTTGTTAGAATGTGTTTTAACTTGAATGACTTACACTTTAAAGCAAGTAGATATAGTTATGGATCAACATACTTGAACTCCAATGGTAACTACAAATCAAAAACATAGAACAGATCCACAAAAACAACAGATCCACAAAAAACAAAAAGCATAAAACCAAAAGCCAAAAGCATACTACAAAAGAAAATCAAACCACAGAAGGAAAGAAGAAGAAATGAACAAAGCACTACAAAAACAACTGGAAAACAAGAATTAAAATGGCAATAATTATATACCTTTAATTACTTTAAATGTCAATGGACTAAATGCTCTAATCAAAAGATATACTGTGGCAAACTGAATTAAAAAACAATAACCTATAATATGCTGCCTACAAGAGACTCACTCCAAGATGAAAGACACAAACAGACCGAAAGTGAGGGGATGGCAAAGGACACACATAGATTGAAATACAGGCCTTCCTCAAAAAATAAGAAAAATCTCAAATAACAACCTAACCTACCACCTAAAAGAATTAGAAAAAGAACAAACAAAATCCAAAGTCAGCAGAAGGAAGGAAATAATAAAGATCAGAGAGGAAATAAATAAAATAGGTATCAAAAAACAATGGAAAAGATCAACAAAACCAAGAGCTGTTTTTCTAAAAAGGTAAAAATTGACAAACCTCTAGCCAGGCTCACCAAGAAGAAAAGAGACCCAAATAAACAAAGTAAGAAAGAAAGAAGAGGAGCTTCCTTAAAAAACTAAAAATAGAGCTACCATATGATCCAGCAATCCTACTCCTGAGCATATATCTGGAGAAAACCATAATTCAAAAAGGTACATGCACCCCAATGTTCATTGCAGCACTATTTACAATAGCCAGGACATGGAAGCAACCTAAATGTCCATCAACAGAGGAATGGATAAAGAAGATGTGGTACATATATACAATGGAGTATTATTCAGCCATAAAAAAGAATAAAATAATGCCATTTGCAGCAACATGGATGGACCTAGAGACTGTCATACTGAATGAAGCCAGACAGAGAAAGACAAATATTATATGATATCACTTATATGTGGAATCTTAAAAAATGGTACAAACGAACTTATTTACTAAACAGAAATAGAGTCACAGATATAGAAAACAAACTTATAGTTACTGGGGGAAAGGGGGGGAGGGGTAAATTGGGACATTGGGATTGACATATACACACTACTATATATAAAATAGATAACTTATAGCACAGGGAACTCTATTCAATACTCTCTATTGGCCTATATGGAAAAAGAATCTAAAAAAGAATGGATATATGTATAACAGAGTCACTTTACTATACACCTGAAACTAACACAACATTGTAAATCAACTATACTCCAATAAAAATTTTAAAAAAAGAAGTGAAAGAGGAGAACTGAAACAACAGAAATACAAAAAATCAGGAGAATACTATGAACAATTATATGCCAACAAATTGGACAACCTAGAAGAAATGGACTGGTTTCTAGAAACATACAACCAGCTAAAACTGAGTTGAGAAGAAGCAGGTAATTTGAACAGACCAATCACTAGAAGTGAAATAAAATCTGTAATTTAAAAAAACCCAACAACCCAGAAAAACAGAAAAAACCTCCTGGCAAGGACAAGTCCAGTACTAGATGGCTTCACTGGGGAATTCTTCCACACACACAAAGAAGAACTTGTACCTATCTCTCTCAAACTATTCCAAAAAACCGAAGAGGGAACACTCACAAATTCATTCTATGAGGCCACCACCACCCGGATACCAAAACCAGGCAGAGTCACTACAAAAAAAGAAAATTACAGGCCAATATCTTTGATGAGTATAGATGCAGAAATCCTCAAAAATATATTAGGAAACTGAATCCAAAAATACATAATCATATACTGTGATCAAGTTGGATTCATTCCAGAGTCACAAAGATGGTTCAACATACACAAATCGGTGTGATACACCACATTATCAAAAGGAAAGACCAAAGCCACAAGATCATCTCAACAGACACAGAAAAAGCATTTGACAAAATTCAACATCCATTCAAGATTTAAAAATCTCACCAAAGTGACTATAGAGGGAACATATCACAACAAAATAAAAGACATTTACAACAAAAACTATTAAGACTAGTAAATGAATTCAGCAAGGTAGCAGGATACAAGATTAATATACAGAAATCTGTTGCATTTCTTTATACTAACAATGAAATATCAGAAAGAGGAAGCAAAAAAAATCCTGTTTAAAATCGAGTCAAAAAACCCAAAATACCTAGGAATAAACCTGACCAAGGAGGTGAAAGACCTATACACTGAGGACAATAAAACACCGATAAAGGAAACTGAATATGATTCCAAGAAATGCAAAGACATCCCATGCTCTCAGATTGGAAGAATTAATATTGTTCAAATGGCCATACCCCCCAAAGCAATCTACACACTTAATACGATCCCTATCAAATTACCCATGCCATTTTTCACAGAACTAGAACAAATAATCCTAAAATTTATATGGAACCACAAAAGACCCAAATTGCCAAAGCAATCCTGAAGGAAAAGAACAAAGCAGGAGGTATAACCCTTCCAGACTCCAGACTATACTACAAAGATACAGTAATCGGGCTTCCCTGGTGGCGCAGTGGTTGAGAGTCCACCTGCCGATGCAGGGGACACAGGTTCGTGCCCCGGTCTGGGAAGATCCCATATGCCGCGGAGCAGCTGGGCCCGTGAGCCATGGCCGCTGAGCCTGCGCGTCCGGAGCCTGTGCTCCGCAACGGAAAAGGCCACAACAGTGAGAGGCCTGCATACGGAAAAAAAAAAAAAAAAAAAAAAAAAGATACAGTATCAAAACAATGTGGTATTGGCACAAAAAGAAACATATAGATCAATGGCACAGACTGGAGAGCCCAGAAATAAATCCACATGGCTACAGTGAATCTATGACAAAGGAGGCAAGGATATACAATGGAGAAGAGACAGTCTCATCAAAAAGTAGTGTTAGGAAAGCTAGACATCTGCACGTTCAATGAAATTATGAACATACCCTCACACCACACATGAAAATAAACTCAAAATGGCTCAAAGACTTAAATATATGACATAACACCATAAAATTCCGAGAAGAGAACATAGGTAAATCATTCTCTGACAAATTGTAGCAATATTTTCTTAGATCAGTCTCCCAAGGTCAAAGAAGTAAAAGCAAAAACAAACACATGGAACCTAATCAAACTTTTAAGCTTTTGCACAGCAAAGGAATTCATCAACAAAACAAAAAGACAACCTATGGAATGGAAGAAAATGTTTGCCAACGATACAACCAACAAGGGCTTAGTTTCTAAAATATACAAACAGCTCATACAACTCAATATCAAAAAAAACCAACAAACCCAATCAAAAAATGGGCAGAAGACCTAAATAGACAATTTTCCAAAGAAGACATACAGATGGCCAACAGACACATGGAGAGACGCTCAACATCGCTAATTATTAGAGAAATGCAAGTCAAAACCACAATGAGATATAACCTCAAACTGGTCAGAATGGCTACCATCAAGAAGTCTGGAGAGGGTGTGGAGCAAAGGGAAGCCCCCCATGCACTGTTGGTGGGAAGTAAATTGGCTTCCCTTGTGGCACAGTGGTTGAGAGTCCGCCTGCCGATGCAGGGAACACGGGTTCGTGCCCTGGTCCGGGAAGATCCCACATGCCGCGGAGCAGCTGGACCCGTGCACCATGGCCACTGAGCCTGCACGTTCGGAGCCTGTGCTCCGCAACGCGAGGGGCCACAACAGTGAGAGGTCCACGTACTGCAAAAAAAAAAATTATGGAAAACAGTATGGAGGTTCCTCAAAAGCTAAAAATAGAGTTACCATATGATACAGCAATCCCACTCCTAGGCATATATCCAGACAAAACTATAATTCAAAGAGATTCATACACCCCTATGTTCATACACCTCTATGTTTATAGCAGCACTATTCACAATAGCCAAGACATGGAAACAACCTAAATGTCTATCGACAGATGAATGGATCAAGAAGGTGTGGTACATATATACAATGGAGTAGTACTTAGCCATAAAAAAGAATGAAATAATGCCATTTGCAGCAACATGGATGGACCTAGAGATTATCATACTAAGTGCAGAAAGTCAGAAAGAGAAAGACAAATACCATATGATATCACTTATATGTGGAATCTCAAATATGACACAAATGAACTTATCTACAAAACAGAATCCATCTCCCAGACACAGAGAACAGACCTGTGGTTGCCCAGGGGGATAGGGACTTGGGGAGGGATGCAGTGAGAGAAGGGATGAATTGGGAGTTTGGGATTAGCAGATGCAAACTATTATATAAAGAATGGATAAACAAGAAGGTCCTGCTGTATAGTACAGGGAACTATATTCAATATCCTATGATAAACTTACAGAAAAGAATATGAAAAAGAATCTATATATATGTAAGACTAAATCACTATGCTATCAGAAGAAATTAACTCAACATTGTAAATCAACTCTTCAGTAAAATAAATTTTTTAAAAAACAGTGTGGTATCAGCACAAAAACAGACATATAGATCAATGGAACAGAATAAAGAGCCCAGAAATAAATCCACACACCTACGGTCAATTAATCTTCGACAAAGGAGGCAAGAATATATAATGGAGAAAAGACAGTCTCTTCAACAAGCGGTATTGGGAAATCTGTACAGCCATATGTAAATCAATGAAGTTAGAAACTCCCTCCCACCATACACAAAAATAAACTCAAAATGGTTCGAAGACTTAAATATAATACATGACACCATAAAACTCCTAGAAGAGAACATAGGCAAAACATTCTCTGACATAAATTGTAGCAGTATTTTCTTAGATCATCCTCCCAAGGCAAAAGAAGTAAAAGCAAAAAACAAATGGGACCTAATCAAACTAAACAAAAGCTTTTAACAAACTTCAAAGCTTTGTACAGCAAAGGAAAATGTCAACAAAATGAAGACAACTTATGAAATGGAATAAAATATTTGCAAATGATACAGCCGGCAAGTGGTTAATATTCAAGTTATACAAACAGCTCATACAACTCAATATTGAAAAAACAAAACAATCCAATCAAAAACATGAGCAGAAGACCTAAATAGACAATTTTCCAGAGAAGACATACAGATGGCCAACAGACACATGAAAAGATGCTCAGCATCGCTAATTATTAGAGAAATGCAAATCAAAGCAATAATGAGGTATAACCTCAAACTGGTCAGAATGACTGTCATCAAAAAGTCTACAAATAATAAATACTGGAGAGGGTGTGGGGCAAAGGGACCCCCTACACTGTTAGTGGGAATGTAAACTGGTGCAGCCACTGGAAAACAGTATGGAGGTTCCTTAAAAACCTAAAAATAGAGCTACCATATGATAGCCTTGGATATTATTCATAGCAGGAGGAATCAAGGTTCTGGCTTTCTACCCTTATTTGAAGACAAATCCATTCCTGAAGCCCTTGCTTTTCAGGAGATCAGAGCATTGTGATGACAATTGTGCTGCTAATGCTGCCAATTCTTCTCACATAGGACAATGGCCTGTGAGAACCAAAGGGCAATGAGAATGTCTAAAAAGTAGCACTAAGCTGACGGGTATTCATGTTTCTATATTGCAAGGATGGGTAGTCTTGAAAAATGGGAAGTTCAGTTAGAGCCTCCGAGAAGTCTTTTTTTTTTTTTTTTAAGTTTAAAAGTTGGCTACTTTCTATCACCAAGATCAGAAACACAATGGCCTAATCAGTAACTGTGGGCATTTTGAAACATTGTAATATTTAAGAGGAAATTAAAAGTAAGTCTTGCTTGCTATCAATGTTAAAAATCACAAATAGACACACCATACTGAGTCACTGTAATAATTCTCTAGCCTTGGTTCACTGAATCTCTGCAGATTCAATTTGGCATCAAATAACAGCCCATTCTTCTCTGCCACAGTGGTTCTTGGGAGCTGATTAGGGAGACAGATAGCACCTTAGCTACAGAGACAAAGATTTCAGGTGACTATTTGTTTTGGAAAAAGTCTGTAAATGTTAAAGTCTGATCTGTTTTTCTGAGCAATACTAAGCAAAATTGGAGAATTTCACTGTGACATCTTTTCTTAAGTTAACTCAAGTAGGAGTTAGGATTCTGGAGTTTGCCTCTGGTTATGTCCCTAACACTTAACATGTTACAAACTTACTCTTACTTATAGTTTCTCCATTTGCAAATGAAAAATAAAACTGCCTTAGAGTGTCAGAGGGGATTTCTGAGCCATCGTTGACTTGAGACCAGGGTGTTTCAACCTGAAATTTGGAGAGAACGTTCACATCTTCAGTTCCAGACTTTAGCTAATAGGCAAGAGATGCGAACTGCTCTTCTCAGGAGAGACCTCACGTAAGCAAAGAGGAGAGCCAGAGGCAGATGCCAAATTTAAAGTGGGACCCTGTGAGTAATTGTCTATAAAATGAATTAGGTATTTAGAAAGACATAATGCCCAAGGGGGATGGACAATCTTTGTAAGTAGCATGCAAAGGTGGTGATGGGAATTTAGTTCACCTGATGCCATTTCACCTAAAGTCAAATCTCCTGATGCCCCTTCTGCAAGTGCAGGGGACACAGGTTGTAGCCCTGGTCCGGGAAGATCCCACATGCCGTGGAGCAAATAAGCCCGTGCACCACAACTACTGAGCCTGCGCGCCTAGGGCTGGTGCTCCGCAACGAGAAGCCACCGCAACGAGAAGCCCGCGCACCGCAAAGAGTAGCCCCTACTCGCCACAACTAGAGAAAGCCCGCGCAGCAACAAAGACCCAACACAGTCAAATACAAAAAAATAAATAAATTTTAAAAATCTCCTGATGTCAACTTGCCTAATTAATTCATATAAAATTAGCATTCTCTAGAGAAGTGTATCTTAATCCTAGCTGTGAATTAGGTGGTTCTGACCTGGGAAATTTTAAAAAATATTAATGTAATAGACATTTCAGATAGGCCTTCAGACAGGGTCCCGTATTCTACATAGCAAATTAACACTAAATCATGTCATATTAATAACCAAAAGAAAAAACTTGCTTGACAAAATTGAATAAGTAATGTATTCCCATGGCACAGTATTTTGAAACTATAAAATTATATAAAATAAAGACAGGTCTCTCTCTTTCACAGTTACCAAACCACCAAGTTCTCTTCAGAGATATCCCACTGATGTCAAGTCCTTATGTCTCTGCCCAGGGATGTTCTATACATACACCAGCATACACGTACATGCACACACATATCTATTACAAATGGCAGCTTATATTTACTGATCTACACCAGTTTGTTTATTTCAAAGAATTACTGTTTTCTATTTATTTATCTATTTTTGGCTGCATTAGGGTTTCATTGCTGCACCGGTCTTGCTTTAGTTGGCGTCAAGCGGGGGCTGCTCTTTGTTGCACCGCGCGGGCTTCTCACTGCAGTGGTTTCTCTTGTTGCGGAGCAGGGCTCTAGGCACGTGGGCTTCAGTAGTTGTGGCACGTGGGCTCAGTAGTTGTGGCCTGCAGGCTCTAGAGAACAGGCTCAGTAGTTGTGTCACATGGGCTTAGTTGCTCCACGGCATGTGGGATCTCCCCGGACCAAGGCTCGAACCCGTGTCCCCTGCATTGGCAGGCGGATTCTTAAACCACTGCGCCACCAGGGAAGCCCTCTACAACAGTTTTTAAAGATCTTTCCATATATATGTAACTCATTTACTGCCTGCATACTATTCCATTGTATAGATACACTGGCATTTATTTAAGCAAGCCCATATTTGGGGGAATTTAGTGCTTGTTTTTTTTAAATTCCTGGCTGGTATACAATGCTGCAGTGCATATTCTTTTGCAGCCATCACTTCACCCATGCTAATATATTAATTTTTAAAAAAATAAATTAATTTATTTATTTTTGGCTGTGTTGGGTCTTCGTTGCTGCACGCAGGCCCTCTCCAGTTGCAGCGAGCAGGGGCCACTCTCCGTTGCAGTGCGAGGGCCTCCCATTGTGGTGGCTTCTCCTGTTGCTGAGCACGGGCTCTAGGTGCGTGGGCTTCAGTAGTTGCAGCACGCGGGCTCCAGAGCACAGGCTCAGCTGCTCTGCGGCATATGGGATCTTCCTAGACCAGGCTTCGAACCCGTGTCCCCTGCATCGGCAGGCAGACTCTCAACCACTGCGCCACCAAGGAAGCCCCTGATCAGTATTTTTTCAGTTGTAGTAAATACTGTCAAATTACTTTCTGCAAAAATTGTAGTAAATACTGTCAAATTACATTTACCAACTTATATCCCATTAGCAACACGTCTGAGCTCAAATTACTTTCAAAAGCAAACCCTCCCACAGGGTTGTGATAGGTAACTAGTTTGGGAGATTTGTGGGCTGCACCCCGAATGCCTGCAAGCCTTGTACTTGCCCAGCCACAAGACCAAAGAAAATGCCTGGAGGCAGTGACAGAGACATCAACAACTTGTTGGATAGGGAAACTTACAAGTCAGAAGCAAAGTCCTGGAGCAACACCCCACCGTGTACAGCAGACGGGCAGGCAGGACATGGCAACAAAGATGGCTGCTGGGGAGAAAGAAAGAGGTTACCATTTATAGGGGGAATTGAAGTCAGGTTGGCTCATCAGTTACCATGGAAACCAGCTGAGGAGCCCACCCCTTACAGCCCCTCAGGTTAACGATCATTATGATCATTATCCTGGTCTAAGGATTAGAACAATCACCAGCTGAGGCAGGGGACAAACACTGATTAAGTTCTATGATTAAGAGGGAAAGTCAGTCATGTGAGTAGGGTACAGGTGAAGCAAGGAATGGTCGAGCAGGGGATGTGCAGAGAGCAAGAGAACTGCCATCTTGAGTGGCCTGATCATACAGAGGTGATCTAAAGGAGAAGTGAAGGACCAAGAAAAGTGAAATGGAGAAGAGTCAATGCAGGGATGCATCATCGAGATCACCACTGTAGGGAACTGGGGTTCCAGCCAGCCAGGAACTTCAGAGGAGACTCTAAGATGCCTCTTGTAATTGTTCACACAAGGGTCAACAGGGAAAAACATGTGTCCGTCAGTCCTCATCTAACCTCATTGAAGGTTAGCCCAGAGGTATTAAGTCCCATACTTCTAGAATAAACCTGTACCTTCAACCACCAGTGACCCGTGAATGAGATATCAGAAAAGCTCTAGGAGAGAAAGCAAAAAGACTTGGATGCATGCTTGAGGCAAGACACTGTCAGCCAGAATGAGTCTAAGCTCACAGAGGATTTTTTTCTTTATTTTTCTGCAGCAACAGCTGGAATCAGAGGTGAAGTTTAGAGGCTGTGAGGTGAGGCACAAGAAGCATCTGATACGTGGCATAGGACTTGCACCCTTATCAACAATGTGTCATTAAATGTCTTAACCATTTCTAATCAATAGGTGAAAAAATGATATCTCACTGGAGTTCTGTTTTGACTTTGTTGAACCATGTTCAAAACATCTGTATTTTCATTTTCTGTGATATGTCCTTTGCACATGTTTCTATTGGTTTTGAGGGCTTTTATCTATTAATGTGTAGGAGTTATATGTATAGAAATTAGCCCTTTTCTATGACATTAAAGATATTTTATCTTCTGATTTTGTTCAGTGGTTTTCACAGTGCATTTTTAAAAATTGTCTATACAAAATATTTTTCTGTCTTCTTAGTATTCTGTCATACTTATAAAATCTTTCCCCATTTTGAGATTTTTTAAAATCATCCATTTTGTGGCAGAGGCTACAGCCCCCAAATTCTCTTCTCTTTAAACAGAGAACCCTGTTTTTAAGTGGTCACATTCTTGCATCTAGTTTTGACCATGTGATTGATTGATTTGCCAGCGAGATGTAAACAGAAATGTTAGATGGGACTTCTGGGAAACCTTCTTAAAAGACTTCCCTACCTCCTTCTTGTTCTTGAAATGGCTGGAGATCTAGCAGCCATATTGAATTATGTGGGATACCTTGATAATGAGGAAGCAGAATCTCATAGCAGAGCAGAAGATATGACCCTAGGTCCCTAATGACATAATAAAGCTACCCTATTAGCTTTGACTATCTCCAGACTTGAAGAGACATACTTTCCATCACTTTTGAGTCTTTTAGAAATATACTAACCTAAACCTAACTGATGCATCATGTTTGCTTTTAACATATTATTTCTGTCTCTCCAGCTTGAATTTATTTTGGTGTGCATAATTTTATAAAGTCATAAAAGTAGCACATGCCAATTTAAAAAGACACAAAGACACATATAATCAGAAAGGGGTATCAGTCTTCATCTTACTACTTAAAAATAAACATTGTTAAGATTTTTGCTGTATTTCCTTCTAGGCTTTTTTCTTTGTAAATTACATAGCAAAGTCCTCGGCTCCTTGTACAAGCTAAAAAATATTAGTTGAATGAATGAAGTGTATACATTCTTTTACATCTTGATTTTTGCCTTTTAGTAGCAATTTTGTTAGTGGATACAACATTGGTTCACTAGCCATTATTTTATCATTAATTTAAAACCATAGTGAAGATCTTAGTGCATAAAGCTTTGTCTAAATGTAATTTCCAGAAATGGATAAAAGGCTTTGAACATCTTTAAAGCTTTGGGTGCACAGTGATAAAGTGTTGAATTTTGACAGGCCCCAGTAAGTAGTACTCTTCTTTGTGGCCAATATCTAAAGCAATGGAGATATAAAACAAGGAACAAGACATAATGGAGATGAAAATACCCCCTTTATCACTGTTAAATCTGATGTTGGGAAATATGCTTTTATCTTCAGGAAAATTTGCTTCTTAGTCTGATCTCTAGAATTAAACACAGGTGGTAGCCTATCTCTCAAACCAGTAGGACTGGAGTAGAACATAGGCTCAGGGGGAGGAGTTTGATCCACGAGGAAAAAAAAGGAAGAGGAATGGTCTCTGCATGCCAGTTTATCCTTTCAAACTCTCCCATCAGGTAAATCTTTTCCCTTAAGGAGTCAGGGATTGGGTAAAGGCTGCAAGGACCAAGTCATTAGAGCTCCCCCAGAATGGAGGAAGGAGTGGAGAAAAAGTGTCATCTCACATCTTCGTGAGGATAGGAAATTATGGATTTTTTTTAATTTAATAATTTAATAGATGACAAATGGTAACTAATAGTTTTAGTTTTTACCTTCGATTATTAATGAGATTGAACAGTTGAACATTTTCCAAAGTATTTTAAAATTCTCTGGTCTGTTCATATCTCGTGGAGCCTGAGCATTTTTCTTATTAATTTGTATAATTTCTTTATACAATAAAAATCATTGTTTATTTTCTGTTAATATTTTTGGCAGTCCATTTGCTTTAACTTAGGGATATAAGATAAATTCATATAGTCAAATCTATTTTTATGCTTTAATTTATTGCCTTTAATGGACATGAGCTTTTGTTTTAGTCTAGTTCTTCTATAGTTTCAGTTATATTTAACTCTTCAATCCAAATGGCATTTACGTTTTGTTGTATAGTGTTGGTGAAAACTCTTTTGCCTGCCTTCAACCCCTCTCCAAGTTTCCTCCTTTTAGCCCTCTGCTTTCTTGCTCCGTAGGCAAGCAAAGAGGGAAAGAAGTGAAAAAGTACAAAATTATGTGATTTTTGTCTTATTAATTAGAAGGGAATAATTGTCTCTGCAAGTGGCCAACTCTCTCTGGACACTTTCCCCTTCTGGCTACTAGTCTAAAATGCGCAGTTTTCTTGAAATTTAAAGTGACTTTGAAAGTATCCAGTAGAAACCCTTGAAATGTAAGGAGGGGAATGTCAACTTAACTTACTTGTAAAGCATGCAAATGAGAAAAGACTATGTCCCATATGAAATTGGAAAAATTGAATTGGAAAAATTACATTTTAATCCAATTAAACATTAGGTAGATTCCCTTTCTGTAAATTGATTTTTTGTAGTTTGTTGACTTTCTGAGTTGTCATTGAGAGGATCAATCATAGCCTGACTCACTGCAGATGAGATGAGAAAAGGGTTTAATTGAGGTAGTAAGGGAAGAAGGAGGGAGAAGAGGAGAGGAAAGGTATGGGGGAGAGGAAAAAATGGTGAGAAGGAGCAGAAAAGAATCATGCGGAAAGGGAAAGGAATGAATTAGACAGATGGGAGGAGGGAGAAAGAGAAGGAAGAAAAAAATTGATTCTCAGTCATTCAAAATGGGCTCAGGTGCCATACCGTCAACCTGTTAAAAAAAATGCTTCACATTTATTAAATGCTTCCTCTGTGCCTGAGCTTTTTCTAATATCTTTACACACATTCTTTCTTTTAACTCTGTTATCTCTCCAGATGTATGATTAGACCTAAGTGTCTAAATTTGCTTTTGTTGGTATTGTTAAATCGAATGTAGCCATAGCATAAGCTGCTCTATGTTGAGCAGCACAGAGTTTAAAATTTACATGCATTTTTCTTTCCTACTGACCCTGGCATGTCTTTGAGTTATAGATAGTGTCTAGCTAACTAGGAGAGAATTAATCTTGCTCGCTTAAGAATTCTAGGGAATGACCTTAATGAGGTGGGAGCAGACCAGCCTTGGAGTAGAAGACTAATTGGGCATAAAACCATCAAGATGCCGTTGACCAGAACACCCCAGGCCCAGTTCTGAGATGATTATTATTGCTCCAGTTCTGCACATAGCCCCCTGCCTGTACACCCCTGAAACTCTCCTTTAAAACCTTTGTCCTCAAACCAGCAACTTGGAGATGATCTTAGGACATTAGTCCACATCTTCCCAGGTTGCTGGCCTCCCGAATAAAACAACTTTTCTGTTTCCACTAACACTTGTCTATCAAGTATTGGCTTTTCCAGCGACAAGCAACCAAACTTGGGTTTAGTACCAGCTTTGTCCGGTTACATTAAGACCCACACAGAACAGGCTCCAAGTCTGCTATTTGGGAGTTAGTCAAACTTCTATCAGTGTGCCCAGAGAAGCAGGAACGATGATATGTGGGCTCCTTTTCAGCAAAAGGGAAGACAAAATTTTGTATGTTCTTGTTTTGTCTCCAGTCACTATGAGGACTGAAGGGTAGAGTTCTGGAAGCAAGGCAACTGGCCCACTGTTCTGGATGGTTTCTAACCTCCTGATCCAGCAAGCCCTCTGGGACACAGGCCTAATGCACTATGTTCCTTCTACTGAAATGTCAAGTCTGCATTTATTACAGTAATTATCCATCGCACAAATATATGGACTGAACATTGATTCTGAGATCACACATTGTAATCTACCTAATACATCTACTAGGCCAAATAACACCATCAATTTTTCACACTGTTTTAAAGCCCAATTTGCTGCTCAGATACCTAAAGGCATTTTGTATTCTGGTAAATAATTGACACCTGTTTTACGCAGGTCTCAGCCTATTAATAACCGATGCTGTGGTCGGACCAGCCCTTATGGTTCTTATTATTGACACCCTCCGCAATAACCATCAGGAAACAGGGAAAAAAAGGCCTAATACTTACAGATCCTGCAAATTACACAACATACCTGGGGCCACACAGTGAGGTCGAGAGGAGAGAGATCGAAAGCGTGCGTGGGCCCTAGGGTTCTGCTTTTACTAGACTCGAGGGTCGGGGCCTAGGGTTTCTGAGCTCACTCTACTGGTAAAATTAAAACATAAGGGAGGGAATTTAAATTGCTGGGTTGGGGCGGGGGGTGGTGGTGGTGGTGTGGAAATAGGGAAATAACGGTTAGTTATCAACATTGAAATCAAAAAGAGGTGCGGGGTAGGCTGTCACTGTATCTAGGCAAGTGGCACTGTGTTTACTCGGGATCCCATTTTGAAGTGGATGCCTCTTTAAAGGGAAAGCCCGGGCAATCAAAGCTTAAGGCAGGCACTTGCATTACAAAAGGAAAAGCCAGCTGTCAGGGTTTATACTACAACACTGTAAATCAGACCGGTCAAATCATAATCTTCTGGTAGAAGAGGTGGGAAAAAGTGTGCAACTTCATGGTAATCAAAGAAATACAGATTAAACCACAATGCTTTGCTTCTATTTTCAAAAATGAGAATGACTGATAATATCCAACATTAGGCAAGGTGTAGAAATTCTTATAAACTGTTGGTAGGAGTATATTGCATTTCCAGGGGCCAATTTTGTAATACGTATAAAAACATATTACTTACTTTACTTTTGTACTTTTTGGAACTTATCCTGAGGGAATATTGGACAATATGCCGAATGTGGCAAAAGAGTGTTCATTACAGCGCTGTTTACAGTAGTAAAACTTTAGAAAAACTTTAATATCTGTTAACAGGAATGGGTTAAATTATAGTGTAATTATATCATGGAACACATGCAAATAATTCAAAAAATTTATATGTGGGAAAAAGCAAGTTACAGAAAGACTAGTATAACCCTTTAAAATACACATACATATTTATGGAAAAAATCCATCTCTTGCTCTCAATGCTCCCGTCTATGCAAAAGGAAATCAGTCACACTCTTACCTCTCTATACTCCTTTATGCGCGCTGCCTCGACAGATTTCAGTGGTCCATTTGATTGGCGATGTGGGGAAGAATACACAGTTCATACCGTTACCAAATCAAACTTTGGTCCAGTAGCCCACGCGCAGTAAAGCCAATCTACTCACGTCAGGCTGTGGTGAAAGACAGTCCAGTGCTCAGCAAAAGAGGCCGTGTGGTTAATGCTCAAAAGACAGTACTCCCAGATGGGTTTCTGGGAAGATTTTATTTATTTACTTATTTATTTATTTATTTTTGGCTGCGTTGGGTCTTCGTTGCTGCCCGCGGGCTTTCTCTAGTTGTGGCGAGCGGGGGCTACTCTTCGTTGCGGTGTGCAGGCTTCTCGTTGCGGTGGCTTCTCTTGTTGCAGAGCACGGGCTCTAGGCGCGTGGGCTTCAGTAGTTGTGGCTCGTGGGCTCTAGAGTGCAGGCTCAGTAGTTGTGGCGCGCGGGCTTAGTTGCTCCGCGGCATGTGGGATCTTCCCGGACCAGGGCTCCAACCTGTGTCCGCTGCACTGGCAGGCGGATTCTTAACCACTGCGCCATCAGGGAAGTCTGGGAAGAGTTTTTAAAGGCAAGGTGAAGGAGGGGAGTTGCAGGGTGTGTGATCAGCTCGTGCACAATTCTCTAATTGGTTGATGGTGAGGTTACAGAGTGGTCACAGGTGTTAACATTATCAATCTTCTGGCTCCAACCAGTCTGAGGGCCATGTGCTCATGGTCATCATGCAGTTAACGTCTTCCATCGGGTGGCAGTTTTAGTATCCGTAAAATAACTCAGGAATGTGCATCAGACTGTTAGCTATGTCCTTCAGGGAGGACCTAAAGATTCTATGACTGCAACACGCCTGATTTACTGTTTAAATAGTTACCAGTTCTCCTGACCCAACTGCTATTTTTTGTTGTTACTGTATGTTCACATTCTTTCAATCAATAATCTTGAGCCTTTTATGACTCAGGGGAGGACTGGGAAATTAAAGCTTTTCTACAAACAAGAGGCAGGTGGAGGACATGGTGGGGTCTGTCCTAGGAAGGCCCCATAACATCCTGCTCCGTTACAATACTTGACCCAACTCTGCCCCATTTCTTCTTGGAATTGAACTGCCTGCTGGGAATACCAGCTCTTTTCTGCTCCTCCATGCTGTCTTTCCTGCCTGATACTGGGAGGGAAACGCTGAATAATTCCGGAGTTCATTTAGCAGTCCCTACTTTGGCACTCACAGTAATCAACATCCTCCAATTCATCTTTACATTCATAAAAGTAACATTTTTGCCTTCTTGTACCATTTGTTTGTCTTGTTTATCAATTTATTCATTACTCTGGACAAGGAAGAGAGCTGCTGTTTATTGGGTATTTTCAAGTACCGATATGCATCTAAAAAGGCATGGAAGAATAAATTCCAAACTCCTCCATGGTGCTCTCTATAGATACTTTACTTGCTACTTTCTAAATTCTGGGCTTCTGTATATTTTATTTTTTAAATATATGTATATATAATCGTGTGTTACTTTCAGAACCAATAAAGAGAAATCAATATTGATTTCCATTTTGATTAAAAAGAGGAATAGAACATATGTAACAATGATATACTACTCTCTATGTGAAATAAACATGGCCTCCCTAAATTACACTACTTATGGCTGTCAAGAATATAATGAAATAGATACTGTTATTCACTCCTGGTGGCCTCTGGTCTTGCAGTCCATGGTAAGAGGATAATGACTTTGCTTTGTCATTAACTAGCTGTGTGACCTTGAATGAGTCATTTCCTTCTTCAGTTTTCTCATTTGTTAAACAAGTTTCCTTTAGGCCCTAACTTTCTAAGATTCTATACACTGATGTTTAGTATACACTTGGGTAATTAATATCAGCTGTCAGCAGTCTATTAACGTTGTCTCTAAGTGTCTGACTCCCCTTTTTTGGGAATTCTCTTTCCTCTCCATAGCCCACTGGCCCATGGCTGATGGGACCATAAGTGGCCACCTGACTGAAGGTGATCCAAACAGTTTTTCTCTCCATGAAGAATTTAGAATAGGGATTTAGAAAGAGAAGTTAGGTTTTTGTGGACTAGAATCAAGGGTAAATGAATTTAGAAGCTGTGGAAAAGAAAAAAAACTGGCCTGTAGAGATAGGGGAAGAATAAATCAGACTAAGGAAAATAACTAGAGAAGATAAAGTTAAAAAAAAAAAAGATTTCTTCTGGCTTTCTAGTCTCTGGTCCCTTCTGGAGGCCCAGCTGCCTTCCAATTCTTAGTTTCAATGAGACAAATTTGTATCCTTATAATAGATATTCCTTCTTAGCTTAAGCTAGAGGGAGTTGGTCTCTTTAACTTGCAATCAAAGAATCTTTTCTACAATGTACATCTAGCCAGCAGAAACGGACCTGTTCCTTAGCCTCTTGGCCCTATCATTCCAAATCTATGCAAAGAAACTAAATTTCTACTGGATTCAAACTCAGCCTGCAGAAAGCCACGTCCCCGCCCTAGGAGCAACCCCAGGCTTTATCCAGCCCTGCCCATCCCAGCTACCGCTCCCTAACACATGCACCACCCACCAATGTTCCACAGCTGGTGCAGGGGACAAAATTTTCCACCCAAAACGTTTCTCTTTGGCATGAGGATTAGTTTAGGCTGATAAAATTATTTTTAAGAAGCAGAAGACTCAGGAAATCTGTCTTTTTACCTCCCACTTAGCTGCCTAGAGAATTTGGATATGACACAACATTGTAAATCAACTATACTTCAATTAAAAAAAAAAAGTTTAGATAAAGAGCCCCTTCGCAGAATAGTGCTGTCATCAGATATAAGCAAAGAAAAACTAGGGGTTATAGGGGGAATTGGGCAGGGCCTAGAGATCAGAATCCACTCTGTGTCCCATTGTCTCTGCAGGCCCAGCGAACATCTGTTTACCAAACATTTGCTTTTTCATCTCCATGTGAATTGCCTTCCTCTCCTTAAAAGTCCCAAACTGCTACCCCCAACATCTTCTTTTGTCTTTAGCTGAAGACGGGGTTTAAGGTGAGGGTTTTGGCTATTTAGGTGAGTTAGTTTTCCTGGCCTCTCCCAGGTATATATGTTATTAAACTTTTGTTTGACTTTCTCCTGTTAATCTGTCTCATGTGGATTTAATTCTTAGACCAGCCAGAAGAATGTAGAAAGCAGAGGAAAATCTCTTCCTCCTGGACATGGGCATCTCAATCTGTGACTGGAAGAGGAAAAGTATTTGGGCGAAATGCAGCTCCTAGGAAACGATTTTGGATAAGTAAATGAAAACAAATCTTTCTGACTTCTGTCTTTCCTGTGAATGTCTATTCTGTTTTTCATCATTCATCTATATAAATAGAGCCATAATTGACTGCTGAGCGCTAAAAATGAGTATAAGTTCAAATAGAGGACTGTGGTTATTACAGAGGGAGTCACTTAATGTTCATAAAAGCCTTCTACATTTCCTCTTTTTTAAAAAATATTCATTTATTTATTCATGGCTGTGTTGGGCCTTCCCTGCTGCATGCAGGCTTTCTCTAGCTATGGCAAGCAGAAGCTACTGTTTGTTGCCAGGGCATGTGAGATCTTCCCAGGCCAGGGCTTGAACCTGTGTCCCCTGCATTGGCAGGTAGATTCTTAACCACCACACCACCAGGGAAGTCCCTACATTTCCTCTTTGGGATACACCTAGAACAGGTTTTATAAAGCTCAGCAACTGAATTTATCACTGCACGTAAGTGCTTTTTGTTGTTTATAGTAGCAAAAATCTGGATATAACCCAATTGTCCATTAATAGAGGAAAAAATGAGTACATTATGACATTATGATCTATTATATGGGATTTGTACAGGAGTTTAAAAGAATGATTTAGAGTTGACCTGGAGAAATCTCCATGTTATTGTAAGTTAAAAAAACAAAAAACAAAAACTTCAGGGTAATGAGCATGGTATTAGCTTGTGTTTACTTAAAAAAGAAAGCAATTAAACTTATGTGTATGTGATATATACACATACACAAAAGTTTAATTCTCTACGTTTTACCTAACTGGTGCTGGGGCTCAGGACAGGCTGTCCCAAAATAGGCCACATATTTTGAATTAAAGTTACTTAAGAAATGGCCAATGCAAGAGGGACACCCTGACCCACCTTTCTGTCTCCCTGAAAGCAGGAAATAAATCTCCCGTGTGAAAAGTGCATTCCCTGCATCTGGAGGTAGAAGGATGCCCTTATCCCCAGAGACAGGGTATTTAGTCCCAGAAGCCTATTATAAACAAACCATGTTACTTCTTTATCAATACTACCCCAAGCCTAAACTCCTTTTAGACTCTTCACTAATTGATCACCCCAAACCTGTTTCTTTGTCCTGTCAATTCCTTACTAATTTATTGTTTCCTTGTCTAAAAAGTACAAAAGCTGCCTGCTTTGGCCACTTCTTAGGTGCCATTTCTATAAGACCTCCATGCGCGTGAAATAAAATTTGTTTCCTTCTCTCCTGTTAATCTGTCTTGTGTCATTTTTAATATTAGTCCAGCCACAAGAACTCAAGGCAGGTAGAGGGGGACATTTTCCCCTTCCCGACACTGGTTATGACAATAAGGTTGCTATATACCACTCTTAGACACAACTTCAAAGGGAGAATAGCACCATGCTCACTAACTAAAGTCTCCTTCCTAATTATAATAGGAGTGTCTCTGTGTGGGTATGTGTGTGCAGACAGAAAAATGTGGAAAAGCATACCTTAAAATGTTAACAGTGGATACCTGTGTGAGGGAGAATTGAAAGAAGCTGGTTGAGGAAATTAACTTTTCTTTATATGCCTCTGGATTCTTTTGATTTATTAAAAAAAAGAGCATGTATTACTTTTATAATAAAAATTCAATGTATAAAATTAGTCTAGTAAAAGCAGAGCTTAAAAATGGAGGCTGTTTAATCAGCCCTTCAGTAATGTTTATGGATCAGAGGTCAATTTTTTTAGCTCTGCTGTAAGACCAACTACTGGCTGAGTGGTTGTCTAAATTGTTCATGTTCTTTGTGGATTGATGATGCCCAAGTCACATGATAATTGCATAACCTACCAAATTGCTGGGCTTTATGTTTTTCACTACCCAATTGTCCCCATTTCTTTATGTACTCTAGACTACATTTTACGGAAGCAAATTTATCAGTGTCTTTCTCACAGGAGCTTAAGCTCAGAGACAAGCTCAGAGACTTTTTTGAGAAAAGACCTTAAGGATTTAATGTTTCATCAGGCATTGGGTACAATGGTCTGTGAGGCACTGGAGGAACCAAATTTTGTTCTGCACTGCAGAAGCTGAATATGAGGGGTGAGCAAAAAAGTGGAGTAAAAGTATTTTTATTGCCAAGTATGTTATTTTACCATCCCCCATCTGCATTTTAATCGGTAGGAAAAGTGTCCTGAGGGTAATAGCTAAATCTTTCAAAAAACGGATGCGGAGATGGAAGAAAAGGATTCTTAATAATAACTATATATTGAGCATTATGGTGTGCCAGACATTGTGCTGAAACCTTTTTGAGATTATCTCGCTAAATCTTCCCCACAAATCTATAAGGTCCGTATTATAATTATGCGTATTTTGTAGATGATGAAATGGAGGCTGAAGAACTGAGAGGAGTAGTGGCTTGTCCAAGGTTCCCCAGCCAGTAAGTGACAGAGTTAATACCAGTTTATCTTTTTCTATAAGTAGATTCACCATACATCCCAGTTTGCCTGAGCTAGTCCCAGTTTACATCTTGTATCCTGAAGTAATTAGTAATGGTGTCCCCTTACCATCTCACAAAGGAACCTGACAACAAATTTACAGCTGCTCCATCTCAAGATTTCCCAATCTTGGTACTATTGCTTTTGGGGGCTGGAAAATTCTCTGTTGTGAGGGGCTGTCCTGTGCATTATGGGTGTTTGGAAGCATTGCTGGCCTCTACCCGCTAGATGCCAGTAGCCCCCCATCCAAATAACAAACAAAAATGTATCCAGATGTTGCCAAACGTCCCCTGAGGGGCAAAGTTGTTCCTACTTGAGAATTACTGCATCTAAAGCCTATGCTCACAAAAATTTAACTCCAGAAGGAAAAAACCATCTATTTGCTACAGAACATGTTCTATAAGCCTACCTATTACACTAGCTGGCATACACCCTGTACTCAATAAAAGTTAATTTCTTGGGGGCATTATTTGATTTCCCAATTGTAGAGAGGTACAAGGGCTAAACAAACAATGAACAAGATGACTGGAGGGCTCTAGTGATTAAAATTGGTTTGTTGCAATTCTTATTAGAGAAGACTGAAATGGTGTACTGGGAAGTGACCCAGAAACCTCCTGGCTGCCCGTTCTGGTAATATTGTGGAATTTGATTCTTGATTCCATCGGGTGTCATGCCTTAGTAATGAATATAATAGCCAGGGAGACAGCCAGAGAATGATACGGTATGTTTTACACTGCAACCTTCTTCAATCATAATAGCTAATAATAATCAGTGTTCTATTTTCTCCTACTCTTCTTCTTAGAAATGACCACCATTTCTTTCATACCATCATTTTCCATTTATTAGCAATAACAGAGGAAATACCAATAGCACCAATCAAAAATGAATCCATGTGACGTGTTTTATCCTTACAGCTGTAATAACTAGTAACTAACATGGACTGGAAAGCACTTTGCAAATGTAAAAGTGCTGTACAGATGCATTATAATTATCATCATTAATAAATTAGCCCGATTCTCCTAGTATTCAAAAGGCACGTAAGGTCAGATACATGGGTTTCAGTGGGGCAAAATGATTACAACCTACAATGATGTAGCAATGGTTCACATGTGTTAGCAATAAGTTTTACCCCATGCAATCCTGCAGAGCTGAAGTTACACACCCTTCAAAAAATGGGAGAATGAAGCTAAAAGTAGACAAAACAGGTTTGAGTTTTTTTTGAGATTTAATGCTTTTAATAACAGACTCCTACCTCTTTTATGTTAACTTTTAAAAGATAATATAATTAATCAAACTTCTAAATTGTACATTTTAACAAATTAAAATTTCTTATTTAAGGTGACAGTAAATTTTATTATTCTCTATGAGCTGATATTCCAGATATTGTTAGAATTTCAAAGTATTCTGTAACTTCAAAGAGGTCAGATTGGTAAATTTTGTGCTTGCACACCCTCAGGAAATATCTTCAGTATGCATTCCAGAACTGTTACTAGAGAAAAACAGCTTTAACCATTCCCTTGCCAGCAAGAGTCTTGGCAAGAGACAGCTCTTGGCTGACCATAAATAAAATTCCTTGAATCACCAGTATCTTGATTTAAGAAAGAAATTTTACTGTGTCTTTCATACATAAAAGTTGATTAACAATGGTTAAAAAAACTCTACTGCACTTTTTCACAGGTGTACAAAAGGAAATATAATGGAATTACATTCAACAATAAAGCTTAAAGTTCACTCTAGGTAATAGTTGCAGTAACATTCACATACACAAGCACAGAGTAAATATATATCAGGAGTCTTATAATAGCATACAGCATACATATGGGAGATTGAGCTCAGGTAACATCATAGGTGTTAGCAAGATTAGCAATTCAGAGTGTTATAGAAAAGGAAAACTAAACCAAAGAGAAGGTGTTGGCGATCACACCAAGACAAATCACAGAATTAGAGGATTGGAAAGTCTGCTCACTGTATGTATGAGAAAACAACATTTTTCTTCAATTTCTGGGTCTTGATACAGTTGGTTAGAGAAGGTTGTGTATTCAAAGTGCACATAATTGTTTCTTAGAAAACAGAGAGCGAAAGATCCTTTTATTTAGTAATTAATACATGCAAGAGGCAGCCCCAGAGTGACCTGAAAGAGTAAAGCTGTGATTGGCAGGTGGCCGGTATAATACAGATGTTTCAGGCAATTCTCTTAAAGCACTTCTGTAGCAGCAATGATCATTTAAATGCCTGTAGGCTGAATTCTCTTTCGAGGATAGTTTAGGGGAATTGAATTCATCATATTTCTCTTTAAAGATTTATAGTTATAGATTTTCTCTTTTTTAAATAAATCTATCAACAAACAGCATAAAGTGAGGTGCTGGGGTTTTCTTTTGCTTTTGCATATGTGTTGTCGGAAAAGAATCTGACCTTTTCATAACATTGTGTGCAAAAGAATTTTTAATAAAGTGAGCACAAGGACATATGCAGGAAACACATCAGATCTGCTTCTGTTGCCCTGGTTGGCCCCCTGTTAAACACTGAACTATTGGCTTGTAGGTAAAATGCAGGTTTTAGGTATAATGACACCACAGCCAAGAGACTTAGGGATTCCTAAAGCCTTGTCAATGGGGGGAGTTTTGTCTGCTAGAGGGTGGCCACTGCCTCTTCAGCTGTAAGATTTAGAAAGTCTGGTACCTTTTCGTTTCACATTTCCCATTGTTGATTTGCCTTTGTTTCCCAGCCCTCCTAGTCTAATCTGGCCCATCCCAGCCAACATATTCCCCGGTGGCCACACATACCCAGTGGCCACAGACACTCAAGCTGCTCAATCTCAAAACCTTTCAGCCTGCCCTGAAAGTGTCATCAAGACAGGATCCCCGGAGCACAGGGCAGAGAGTCCAACCTCTCACTGGCGGGGCTGGGAAGCCTCTCCTTTGTGGCGGAGGAGAAAGGAGACTTGGGTCTGCTTTTTAGGTTCTGAAAACAAGCCAGAGTGGAGAGAGAGAGTTAACACCAGACTTAGTAAAGCTTTTAAGACAAAACTTGTTAAATGTGATCTAGACAGACATAGGGAACTTTCTGCAGATTTCTGAGGTCTATAAGAAAGGGCTCATGTGGATAGGAAAAAGGAGTAGGGAGTTGCTACATGGGAGAGATTTGCCATTATTACAAAAACTGGCTAAGTGGCTTGTTTCCATTAGATGACCTCACTGGTCACTGTTGTCAGTCGTGCTGTTCCCTTTCTCTTTTTTCTCCTGGGTCTTGTTACCCTTCTTCTTTTTCTTCTTTTTCTTGGTCTCCTCCTTTTTGCCGAAGGTTATGAAGTCACTTTTGTCAATTTGGCTGTTAGTAGGCTCCTGCCGGATGGAGATGATTGCAGGAGATCCTGGGATAATGAATTTGTCTGGCAACTCACCGGGACCAGATTGTTTGGGGTTGCCTGGTCCGTATTTAAAGGTCCAGCTGTTGCTGTTGACACCAGCACCGACTGGAGGGGACACCTCTCCTGCCTCTGGTTCTGCAAGACAAACCATCACAAGTCAGTCACAGAGTCAACATATGCTTTCCATATGCCACACCAGGAGCCTGAACACAGGAGAGGCTGCACAGATGGTCATGGCCCCCATGAAATCGTGAGTTATTTCTTCAAGCCTAGGGCAAGGCCAATGTTTGGAAACAATTTTTTTCACCAGAGGGTCTAGAAATCTAGGTTTCTAGTAACATATTTTTGGTTCTTTGTGAAGAATTTTCTAAAGAATATCTGGTTGTGATTACCCTGCCTGGGAGTGGGGCAGGAAATGTACTGGATTAAAGCAGAATATGCGATAAAGTACCTAGGAATAAATTTAACCAAGAAGACGAAAGACCTGTACACTGGAAACTTTAAGACATTTATGAAAGAAATTGAAGGAGATAGAAACAAATGGAAAGATATTCCATGCTCATGGATTGGAAGAATTAATATTGTTAAAATGCCCATACTACCCAAAGCAATCTATAGATCCAATGCAATCCTTATCAAAATTCCAATGGCATTTTTCACAGAAATAGAACAAACAATACTAAAATTTGTATGGAACCACAAAAGAACCCAGTAGCCAAAGCGTTTTTTAATTTTATTTTTTAGGTTTATTTATTTATTTATGCATGCATGCATGCCACATGGCATGTGGGATCTTAATTACCCTACCAGGGATCAAACCTGTGCCCTCTGCAGTGGAAGCATGGAGTCTTAACCATCGGACCACCAGAGAAGCCCCAGCCAAAGAATTCTTGAGAAAGAAGAACAAAGCTGGAGGCACCAAGCTTCTAAACTATATTACAAAGCTATAGTAATCAAAACAGTATGGCATAAAAAGACACACAAATCATGGAAGAGAATACAGAGCCCAAAAATAAACTGATGCAAAAATGGTCAGTTAATTTATGGCAAACAAGTCAAGAACATACAATGGGAAAAGGACAGTGTCTTCAATAAATGATGTTAGAAGAAATGGACAGCCACATATAAGAGAATGAAACTGGGCCTCTATCTTACACCATACACAAAAATTAACTCAAAATGGGTTACAAACTTGAACATAAGACCTGAAACCATAGAACTCCTAGAAGAGATCATAAGCAGTAAGCTCTTTACCATCAGTCTTAGCAATGATTTTTTTGAATCTCATAACAAAAGCAACAAAAGCAAAAATAAACAAATGATACTACATCAAACTAAAAAGCTGCTGCACAAAGAAGGAAACCAACAAAATGAAAAGGCAACCTACAGAATGGGAGAAAATATTTTCAAATCCTATATCTGATAAGGGGTTAGTATCCAAAATATATAAAGAAGTCATAGAATTCAATATTAAAAAAACTCCAAACAATCTGATTGAAAAATGGAAAGAAGATCTGAATAGAAATTTTTCCAAAGAAGACATACAGATGGCCAACAGGTATGTGAAAAGGTGCTCAATGTCACTAATCATCAGAGAAATACAAATCAAAACCACAATGAGCTATCACCTCACACCTGTTAGAATGGCTGTTATCAAAAAAACTAGAAATAGGGCTTCCCTGGTGGCGCAGTGGTTGAGAGTCCGCCTACTGATGCAGGGGACACGGGTTCGTGCCCCGGTCTGGGAAGATCCCACATGCCGCGGAGCGGCTGGGTCCGTGAGCCATGGCCGCTGAGCCTGCGCGTCCGGATCCTGTGCTCCACGGCGGGAGAGGCCACAGCAGTGAGAGGCCCGCGCACCGCAAAAAAAAAAAAAAAAAAAAGAAAAAAACCTAGAAATAGAAAGTGTTGGTGAGGGTATGGAGAAAAGGGATCCCTTGTCCACTGTTGGTGGGAATGTAAATTGGTGTAGCCACTATGGAAAAGAGTATGGAGGTTCCTCAAAATATTAAAAATAGAGCTAGCATATGATCCAGCAATTCCACTTCTGGGTATGTATCTAAAGAAAGCAAAAATACTATCTTGAAAAGATATATGTACCCCCATGTTCACTGCAGCATTATTTACAATAGCAAAGATATGGAAGCAATTTAAGTGTTCATCGATGGATGAATGGATAAAGAAAATGTGATACACACACACACACACACAGAGCTGAATTTTATATATATATATAATTCAGCCATAAAAAAGAATGACATCTTGCCATTTGTGACAACATGAGTGGACCTCAAGGGCATTATGCTAAGTGAAATAAGTCAATATTTAAATATTTGACAAAATAACACCGAGAAAGACAAATACCACATGATTTCACTTATATGTGGAATCTAAAAAAACAAACAAAAAAACAAGCTTATAGATACAGAAAACAGATTGGTGGTTGCTAGATGGTGGTGGTGGTAGTGAAGGGTGCCAAAAGGTACAGACTTACAGTTATAAAATAAATAAGTCATGGGATGTAATGTACAGTACAGTAACTACAGTTAATAATACTGTATTGCATATTTGAAAGCTGCTAAGAGAATAGATCTTAAAAGTTCTCATCATAATAAAAAATCTTTTTGTAACTATATATAGTGAGAGATGTTAGCTAGTCTTATTGTGATAATTTTACTATGTATACAAATAGTAAATCATGTTGTACACCTGGAACTATTATGTGTCAATTATATCTCAATTAAAAATAAAAGATAAGATATATATAGGTACATGTAAAGTATTATAGGACCGAGAGGCAAAAATTATTAACTACACTTGAGAAAGTCAATTGAGATTCCAAGAGAGGTGAAATTTACGCTGAGACTTGAGAAAATGATTATGCCTCCATAGGGGTTTCCAGTGCAAGACTTTCCCAAGAGTCTAGTTGGAAGACACACCATAAAGTATACCAATGACTTCTAGAAGAGTAGAGGTCAGAGCTAGAGAAGAAGAGTAATGGTCTGTCTGAGCGAAGTGATCCCAGTGGCCATGACATTGAAACCTTTTGGCATCACGGCAGTGTTCGGTGGAGCCATGGAAAGTTCTGCCAGATAAACAGTTTACGTTTGATTGTAGTTTGGGATTCTCTACATTTGCTACTTCCATCTCCTTACCTTCCATCACTTCTCAATCTCCTCTAATTTGGTATCCTTAAGCACTACTTTTCTAACATTGTTCATGGCAAGCTCACTGATTATATTACTTCCAAAGCCAGTGGTCACATTTTAGTCTTCATCTTATTGAACTTCTCAGCAGCATTAATAATCTCCTTCTTGAAACACTTATTTTTTTATGAGTTCCGTATCAAACCATTCTCCTGACCACTCTCTCTGGCTGTTCTTTGTCAGTTTCCTCGCAGGATCCTCTTTACCTATGTGTTGCAGCTTCCTTGGGTTTGGCCCTAGACCTTTTCTTCTTCTTTCTCTTCACTGTCTCCTTTTGGAATCTCAGCCTGTCCATGGGTAAACATACCATCTAAATATGCTGATGAGATACAAATGTATACTTAAAGCCCATAGGTCTCTCCAATCTCATGTACCCAACTGCCTATCTGGTATCTCCTCTTGGCAGTCTCATGGGCAACTCAAACTGAAGGAATCTGAAATCAAACTCATGATTCCTCTCCTCTATTCCCTTCTAAATCTCTCATCTCAATCGATGATATGCCATTCACTCCAATGCTCAAGGCAGAAGCTTCAGAGCCATTATTCATTTTTCTCTATTCTTCATTTATAATATACCAACACCTGTCATTTCAGCCTCCTAAACATATCTAGACTTTGTCCTCTTCTCCCCATTTTCACTGCTGCTACCTTTTTTCAGGACACAATTATCTTGTATGTGAATTACAACAATAGCCTCTTCCTTGTTCAGCCTGCTTCTACTTTTGCCTCTCTCTAACCTTCCACACATAGCCAGAGTCATCTTTATTCCTTAAAGTCTTTCTCCGTTTTTAAAATACTGAAGTATAACATGCACACAGTAAAAATCCTTTAAAAAATAGAAATTATTTTATATCACTCCCCTTGCTTAAAATTATTTGAAGGTTTTCTATTGCCTTGAAAGGAAAAAAAAAAATCAAACTCCTTAACATGGTATACAAAGCCCTTCAACAGCCTGTTATCTTTTATTCTCCAATTTCACCTACAAGTGTCTCTCTTACCACTATCCTCCAGCCACACAGGTTTTTCAATTCCTCAACACCCCTTGGGATTGTTTTTGCCTCAAAATCTGTACACATACGGCTTCTTTTTGCCTAGAATGGTCTCCCCTCCATGCTTAGCATGACTCCTCATTCTTCAAGTCTGTGCTTAATTGAAACCTCTTCAGAGAGGTATTCTATGACCATCCTAGCCAAGCAGCACCCCCTTCACCTCTATCTCTATCACTGTAAGGTCCAGAGAAGCAGAAAATATGTATTTATTTTTGAATGTTTAAAAAAATTTTTACTGGAGTACAGTTGATTTACAGTGTTGTGTTTCAGGTGTACGGCAAAGTGAATCAGTTATACATACACATATATCCACTCATTTTTTTTTGGATTCTTTTCCCATATACGCCAGAGTATTGAGTACGTTCCCTGTGCTATACAGCACGTTCTTTTTAGTAATCTATTCTGTAAGAAAATATAACTGTTTTATTCACCAATGTGTAGCCAGTGTCTAGCACAATTTCTGGCCCATAACAGGTGTTTGATAAATACTTGCTGGATGGATGAATGAAAGGACTGATGTGAGAAATGGAAGTGGTGCCCACTCCTTAGCAGATCAAATAAGTTTCCATTGCCGCACTTTGGAGTCCCTAAAGACAACCAGGAAATGCATGTGAAGTGCTGAGACTGACTCCAGCACAATGAAAGAGCTCAACAAATGGAATCACACATGGGCAACTATACATGGCGCAGCTCTCAGGGCTAGGACGGCAGGGTAAGGATATTGCAAATTTAGTCCAAATACCAGCAGACTGTAGGGAAAGGGAGTAAGAGAGTTTCTTTTCTCTCATAAACCCCTTTGCTACACCATGCTTCCCCTGGCAGAGCTGACACTATAGCTCTTTGGACATAGGGCTATAGATATTTTTTCTCTGAGACTGATTTCTTTGATTCGTCTAAGATAATCAAATCTGCAGTTGACCTCAGCCAGAATCTGCCTGTTGACCTTTCAAATACAGGCCCTGCCCCTGAGAGACTGAGACAAAAGTGAGAAATGCAATTAAAAGCCTCTGACTTGGCGTCTAGGAGAACTGGGTTTCAACACCACTCTGTAGTCCTTTAGTTGCTCTCACAGAGTCCAGGATGGAAAATTTTCTGACCGCAGCTAGGAATCTGTATGAGGCCTTTAGGACTGTCATCTGGAGATGCAGAATTCAGAGATATTTTTATCTTGCAGAGTTAAAGGACCTTAATGGCCGTGCCTATGGGCGGAGGGAGCCTCTCACAGCAGGATCCCTAAGAGTTGATGAGTTCTTTTACATGTCACTGAGCTCCCTCGGCCTTGGCTGGGAGTCTAGGTTGGGTCTGATTCAGCCTCCACTCCAAGAAGAATTCAGGTGCATTCTCCTCATATTCAGCTTCCGCAGAGCAGAACAAGATCTGGTTTCCCCAGTGCCTCCCAGATCCTTGTACCCAACCTGTTCTGGCTGATGTGTGTGCGAACATCTCTGAGGGTTCATTCAGGTGAAATAATATCTTAAGGCTGTGACAAACAACATTTACTGACCTCCTAAATCTGAGTCCCTTTTGGCCAAGAGCACTGAAGCCCTTGGCCAGCTTCGCTTATAAAATGCTGTGACTTTGGGGCAGAATCAAGGAGATACTCCTTGATGAGAGTATCTCATGAGAAAGATGAAAAAGGAAGATGAGGAAAAGATGAGAAAGGAAGATGCACCTTTTCTACCCCTAACCCCAGCCCAGGGCCAGTCTCAGGTCAGTCAAGGGAATGTTTCTTCTTTCAGTGCTGTCTCCCTCTCCCGCTCCTGGGACCTCCCACAGGTCCCCTCCCCTCTGCTCCCAGGGACCCAGCTCACTGGCTCGCAAAGACGAGACTGAGATGCAGCCATGACCCAAATGAATGGATCTATTACAGCCTGGAAAGAAGACTTCTGAGAGACATCAAGCGGCGGAGGATCAGCCCTTCCCTGACATTCAGATTACAACCCAATGGAATTTGAAAGTTTAATAGAGTATGATCATAATTATAGTAAAAGGTTTTGCCTTTTTTTTTAATTGGCTGATTTCTCCACAGCAGGTATACGTGTAAAAATATGAACAACATACACTTTTTGTTTTACAAAGGCATACAGATCTCCAGCTTTCAAAACTGCCCTATGGGGGTAGCTGACCACTTCACCTAATCCAATAACCCACTTTAGGCACTTCCCTTAGACACTGCCCAGGGTCTTTTGGGCAACATTCCCTACTTTCTTCTTTCATTCTAAACGAACTCTGGATGGAGTTTAGCCTCAGTGACTGGGAACAATTGAGCTGGAGGCTTTGCCAGTGCAGATGCCAGGGAAGGTCCTGAAGATTGTGAAGCAAATGCCAGACTTGTAAACCTACCCCCAACCCCTATTCTAATCTGCTCCTGACAATCAGCTAAGGCCAGGAGAGGTTTATCTGATTTACACAGACTTCCCCTAACGAAACCACCCACAGTCATTTTGACCAAGAATAGTACTTTCAGGAAAGTTTTTAGAGGGGCAAGGCTGGAGAACGTTGGAGGATTTTTAATCTTTTCCTCTCCTCCTCTCGCTTTGCTCTTCTGAACTTGAGGGCTTGCCCTCGTTCTATCACTTAATGGTACATAGTCCTGGGCAATTTACATAAACGACTCTGAACCTCAGTTGCCTCAGGCATAAAATGGAGGTGATCACCTTCCTGTCTTCATCAGGGTTATGAATTAGTTAACATTTACTCTGCCTTCCTATGTGCTAGGCACTGGGCTAAGCAGATCTGCATATGCTATATAATTTTTACTCCTCACAAGAATCATAGGAAGTAGATATTGCCAATATCCATATCTGCTTTATAGATATGTTGGTTTTATAAATGAAGAGACTGAGGACCAATCGTCACAGGGTTACTAACTGATGGAGTCTGGGACTCAAATCTAGGTAGTCTCACTCCAGTTACGAACGAGACCCACATCCTGAGCTGTATATGAAGGCCCTTTGAAAACCCTGAAGCATTATACAAATATAGCAATGGCTCTTGGCTACATCTGTTTAGTCATCACTTGGGAGACGGCGATGCAGGCAGGAGCCTCTAAGAAAGAATCAATAGAAAGAAGTGTGGAGGTGGGGGGAGGGGTGGGGCTGCGGGAGTGAGTGCTCAGCTCTGGAAAATCGCAGCCCAGCCGGCAGGTTGCAGCCCTCCCCTTCGCTCCCCATTCATCCCTTTGTTACCATCTCTGGGATTCTGGTGCTGAGGTTAATAAAGAGCTTCCAGAAAACCCATCACTTTGATTAAAGCGGGGGACCATCTTGCCAGACAGCACTCTGGAGCCTGCCTACCGCCCACTCCGCTAGGTTCGTGCAGCCAGCAAAGGCTATTAAATGATTACAGCCGTTTCCGGCCCCACCAGACAGCTCCCCTGGACTGCTTGTTCTCCGGCGCGGGCTGCTGCTTCTGCTGCTGCCTCTGGCCGCGCAGGGGAGGGTCAGGGCACGGAAGGCTGTGCAGATTCTGGGTTTGCAAGTGACCACCCAGGCTTTCTGCACAGGGACATCTCGCTTCTCCTGGACTCCTTTCCCACCCCGCCAGCCACTGCGGCCCTTCAAGCAGCTCCAATTTCATTTGAGCCTTCTGTGGCTTTGAGCAACCATTTCTTCTGTGTGTGTGTGTCTTTCTCTCTCTGTCTCTCCCTCTCTTTCTCTACCAGAACTTGGCAGATTGTAGAATTATACATGCTCAGACCAAAACGCAAAAAGCATCTGCCATCAAACCCACTGAAAGACCAGGATGTAAAACGTATCTCGCTCCCTCCCCACCCCCTATCCCACCATCTGTATGGTTTGTGGACTGCTTGGACAAGCTCCGCCTCCCCTCCCTCACTTGATCCCTTATGAACTGGGCAAAGTAAATCTGAGTAATTACAGCCCACAAAACACAGGAGAATGATGGCTGGAAACCCAAATCCTGTCCAGGATCAGAGACAGGGAAAGAAAGCTAAAACCACCTGGGCATTTCCCTACTGCTTCTTAGTCCTTCAGTTGACAGTGGAAAGAATTTTCCATGGAAACAGGGGAATGTAAAAATATACTCCCTGTTCTCTTTAAGACTTTAGGCCCTATAATCAGAATACTAGGCTTAAATCTGGCTACATCATGTAAATTACGTGATGTTTAGGAAATTCATTATCTCTGGGCCTCAGTTTTCATGTGTAAAGGAATAATACCATCCACCTCATAGGGTTGTTACAGGATTAAATGTAATTATCCTTAGAGAGCATATAACACAGTGCCTAACATGAAGTAAAAGCTCACCACATTTTCCCTGTTAGTAAGATCAGAGTAGCAGAAGATTCACTAGTTTAAGGAATATCAATCGATTGCTTATTATGGGCCAGGTACTTTCTTAGGCACTTTATTAAGCACTTTGCATATACATATATTTTATATATATATATATTATAAAAAATATATATTTTTAAGATTTCCATTTTATAGATAAGGAAAGTGAAGGCTTAAATTACCGCAAGATTGTCTGCCCTGAATCAAACAGTGATTTGGTAATAAAGCTGAAAAATTATTCTTGTACTGACTCCTCAGCTCAATATTAGAATTATGACTTTTTTTTACTTCTATTGAAGCCTTGGGGATGGGCGAGAAGACAGAGCTGAGCTGATTCACAGGCCTAGCATCCTGATCCCTATAGTAGCTGGGAAGGGATGGTATGTGTGTGTGATCAGAAGGTAGGCTTGGTGATGGGGAACTAATCCGATAGCCACTCCCCAGAGGCTGCCACTTCTGGGTGTTTCACCCGCTTAGGGTGGGTTGAGTGAGCTGGAAGAAGACTGTGTGGCTGTTTGGTGCCTCAGGCCACAGCTGGGCTAATTTTCAGTAATCTTGGAGCGGAAGAGATAAATACAGTGGCATATTTTTAAAGCCACAGCTCTTGCTTTGTGCCCAAAATAACTCTGCCATTTCTAGGTTGACTATAAAGACACCACGTGCTGAGAACCCAGATTCAAAAATTGGAATGGCTGGTCTCAAATCTTCCTAGCTCCCACAGCCAGCTAAAAAAACAAAATAAAATAACATTTCTTCTTTCTGTGACCCCGTCACCTAGGAGGGCTCAGGCTGCATGGTTTTCTCTACCTTATTTTCTCTACCTTATTTCTCTACCTACTCGTCACTAAAGTCCTCCAGGGTCTTGGGAGGGCAATTTCTTCTTACCATGTCCCCTGCCCCAGCTGCTGTTATAAGCTGGGGTAGCAGAATGCTTAAAATGAACGTTTGGGGGTCACACATTTTGAGTTGGATCTCAGCCTTAGCACTTATTTGTTGTGTAACCTTGAGCAAGTCACTCGGCCTCTCACTATTCTTTCACATGTAAAACAAAGATAACAATATCCATCTAATGGGACTGCGATCATTAAAAAGAGACAATGCTCATAAATCACACAGAATAACATTTGGCATGCAGAAGCCGACATAGAGGATACGTATTATTACTACGCGGTCCTCTAAGGAACCTGACTCCTCTAACAACTGATTCCTGGTTGCAGTGCTTCCAGAAACTATTTTCCAGGGGCCCTCCTCCCATCAGGCTCTGCCCCTCCCAGGGATCATTAAAACTGGCTAGCTGTGAGTCTTCCAGCTTAGAAACAGTTGCTAGGTAGGGAGCTATGCTCCAGAGCCCTCAGAAACACGCAGGAAGGAGGCAGCTCAGGCAAGGTGGACAGCACCCTGGATTAGGTATCAAAAGCCATGGGTTCAAACTGCCGCTCCACGATTCCGCTTACTAGTCTTTTCTACTGCAGCGTTTGGGTGACAGTGACTTGTAGTTTCTTTATCTGTAAAATGGATATAGTAGCTACCTCCCAGAGGCATTGTTATCCATTCAACTAAATTTATTTATTATGTACAATAAATTAGACATGGTGCTAGGAATTAGGTGCTTTGTTATCCATTCAACTAAATTTATTTATTATGTACAATAAATCAGACATGGTGCTAGGAATTAGGGTATAGGGTTATGAAGAATACCTGGACAGGTACCCTGCCCTCAAAGAGTTACAGTGTAGAAAAAGACAAGTAAATGAATAAATACAATATTGTTTTAAGGAATAAACAAGGTAGAGAAACTCTGACATCTTTATGGCATTAAACTCTCTAGAGAGTGTGTGCAGAGGTTAAGAGCACAAGAGCCTTGCTTCAGATCCTGGCCCCAACACTTACTAGAGAGATGTGTGACCTTACTTAACCCTAGGTGTCTCAGTTTCCTAAGCATTAAAATGGGTATAAGAATAGACTTATCTCTGTGGGTGGTTATACAGATTAAAGGAGTTAATACATGTAAAGTGTTTAGAACAATACTTGGCTTGAGTGCACAAAACATGGTTTAAGTGCTCAATGCAGGTGAGCTATTACTGTTATTATTCACAAGTAAATTCTCTCCTTTCGATGCTCCAGTATTCTCAACGCTGAGGGCTAAGTCCCTTGAAGATGGTGTCACTGAGTTTAAGTGACAGAGAGGTGGGGGTTAGCGGGAGTGTATAACAAGTGCAGTCAACCCCAGATAAGAGAGCGCCAATCTGATATGTTCATACCCTATAACCAATAATCCCACTTCTGAAAATTTATTCTATATAATACTAGGAGTGCAAAATATATATGTATAAGAATGTGGGGACTTCCTGGTGGTCCAGTGGGTAAGACTCTATGCTCCCAATGCAGGGGGCCCGGGATCAATCCCTGGTTGGGGAACTAGGTCTCACATGCACGCCGCAACTAAGAGATTCCTCATGCCACAACTAAAGATCCCGCGTGCCGCAACAAAGACCAGGCACAGCCTAAATAAATATTTAAATAATAAAGAAAAAAGAATGTGTAAGTTGTTCAAAAAACGAATAGAGACTTCCCTGGTGGTCCAGTGGTTAAGAATCTGCCTTCCAATGCAGGGAACGTGGGGTCGATCTCTGGTCAGGGAACGAAGATCCCACATGCCGCGGGGAAACTAAACCTGCCTGTCACAATTAGAGAGCCCGCACACCGCAACTACTGAGACCGTGTGCCGCCTCTCAACTAGAGAGAGGCCCGCGTGCCACAAGGAAGAGCCTGCGCGCCACAACGAAAGATCCTGCGTGCCGCAACTAAGGCCTGATGCAGCCAAACAAATATTTTTTAAAAACCATATATACCAATGGGAAACTGGATAAATAACATAATATAGACATACAACACTGTATGCCCTTATTAAAGAAGAATGAGGCAGGTCTATATGTAGTGACTTGGAAAGGTATTTGTTAAAAAATAAAAACAAGCTATATACTAATATGCATGATATTATCCCATTTTGCTTTTTGAAAGCCTACATATTTTTAATAGACATAGAAAAAACATTCATACATCAATTACATAATTAAAAATTAATTTGAAAAATATTTGGAAGAGTGAACCCTGGTGTAAACTCTGGACTCTGGGTGACAGTGATGTATCAGCATAGATTCATCAACTGTAACAAATGCACGCTCTGGTGCTGGTTAACAATAGTGGTGGAGCCTGGGCAGGTGTGAGGACAGGAGCTTACGGGAACTCTCTGTACTTTCCACTCAATTTTGCTATGAACCGAAAACTGCTCTAAAGAAATAAACTTTATGAATTAAAAAATATATTTGAAGCATACAGACAAAACTGTTAATGGTGGTTGCCTCACTAAAGTGGAGTGGAATGGAGGAAAACTTGAATATTTTCACATAAATGATGCTGTACTGTTTAATATTTACATCAACAATGTAACTGCGTATTATTTTATAATACAGTACTTTAAACTTTACAGTACAAAAAATCTGGGGGATACACACTAAGCTCTTGGTAGTGGATGACTGAAGTAAGGGAGTAAGGTGCTACCCATTTTTTAAATTAATTAATTATGGGCTTCCCTGGTGGCGCAGTTGTTGAGAGTCCGCCTGCCGATGCAGGGGACACGGGTTCGTGCCCCGGTCCGGGAGGATCCCACATGCCACGGAGCGGCTGGGTCCGTGAGCCATGGCCGCTGAGCCCGCGCGTCTGGAGCCTGTGCTACACAATGGGAGAGGCCACAACAGTCAGAGGCACGCATACCACAAAAACAACAACAACAAAAAAAAAACTAGCTCAAAAACTAGCTGAGGCAAAATGTCACTGCCCCAGGTAGCCTGCACCCAGGACCAGCTATGTAATTTGCAGGGTCCACTACAAAATGAAAATGGGGGGCCCCTTGTAAAAAATGATTAAGAACTTCAAGGCGGTGAGTGCATAGTATTAAACCAAACGGCATTTTCCAAGTGCCAGGCCCCATGCAGCAGCCTTGCCTGGACCCCAGAGCCCACGGCCGGGCTCCTCCTTCAGTACCGCAACCTGACAGTGACTCTTCATAGTGGTCTCACCCTGCCTGTCCCACGTGAAACTGGGTGAGGCATCACCATGTCACTCAGTGAGAGCACTGCGTCTGGTTTTCGTTAGGTTTTCACATTTTCTCTTCTCTGTCTTCCCCCCCACCCCGTACTTTGTCACAATCTGCTCTTCTTAAGATTTAGCAGCAATCCCAGGCTCTCCGTTGCTGTGTCCCTTTGCAGCCTTGAGCAACCATTTCTAGACAAACCGTGATATCTCTGCACTGAGGGTGTAAAACGGAGGTGCTGTCAGAATACTGCAGGGAGGAGGGCAGGAGAACGAGTGTCGTCGGGGAGAACCCTCTCCACCACCACCACCCTACGACTCTGCACCCTAAGACCATTCCATTTCATCTAGCAAAGACGTTGTGAATCCTATATACTGTGTGCCAGGTGTTGTGCTAAGTGCCAGGTGTATTAAACTGAGAAAATAGTAACGTGAGCTAAGCATTGTGCCAAGCATTTCACAGGCATCATCTCACTTAATCCTTACAGCAGCCTTCGGTCTTTCCTTTTATACACATTAATAAATCTGAGGCACAGTGATGAAGCTGTACCACAGGGAGCTCAGGCACTGTGCAATGCCATGCTACCTCCCTTAAAAAGCTAACACAGGCAAAATTTAAACAAGTCTTCCCTTCACGCTCCACATTTTCTTAGACACGATCAAACCAAGTCCAGCAGAGTTACCTAAGAACATTTCCAAGGCCACGCCTTTTTACAAAAATGCTGCATTCATCACCCTCTTGGTCCCACATTTCTAGACACTCACCATTTCTAATCCCTGATTTAGGTGGAGGAAAACACTAGGTTGATAGCTTATGAATTTGTCTTGACACATTACAGGATGATTTTTGCAGATTCAGTAGAGCTAAGGAGGCTCAATAGAGGCTCCTTTCTTATAAACAAACAAACAAACCTGGTGGCTCTCCACTGCCAGCAACTGAATGAAAGTTCTAATTCTTTAGCAGGATTGTTAAAGCCCAACAAAATCTGACACCAGTCCAGCTTTCTGATCTCATTTCCCAACAGTCCTCCACCTTACCCCGCCCATCAAATGCACTCATTCTGTTCACCCAGAATATGCCTTCTGGGTTTAAGGCTCACACACGCGCATGTATTGTTCCCTTTGTCTGGAACTCTCTTTCTTCCCGCATTCTATGTACCATCCTTCAATACCCAGTATTGAATGCCACATACTCTTTGATCTGGTCCCCTAAATTCCCAATTCCATCTTCTGGGCTCCCACAATATCTAACATTCATGGTTGCTGAGGGAGGGTTTGAGCCCTGTGAAAACAATTAAAGAGGTCCTTATCAGGAAAGATGAACCAGCTGACCATATTTACATGGGGTTTGCATGGATTACAACATAGATAGACTCTGGGTCCCATTCTGGACCGACACGCTTCCTTATGGGACCTGCCTATACATGGCACTATTACGGTCCTGACACTGTAATATTTCCACCTTATTTCTTTACATTTCTGTCTCTCCCACTAGATGAAGAGGACAGGACTGTGTTATATTTAGTATCGTATTCGCATCACCTAGAACAAAGACTGGCTGTAAGTAGGTACTTAACAAATGTTTGTTTAATGACTATAGGAAGTTCCAACCAAATTCTACACTGAAGCCAAGCCAAGGAGAGCACCCTTGGACGGGATAGTCTAATACTTTGTGTGTGCGTGTGTGTGTGTGTGTGTGTGAGAGAGAGAGAGAGAGAGGGAGAGGGAAGGAGGGAGGAAGAGAGAGGATATGAATGAATGAATGAATGAAGGGGTATTTTAAAAGAGAATGCTTCTAGTGGTGGTGGTTAATGGTAAAGTTCTAGGGACCTGCCTGTTAGGTGAGTTTTGTGATGATCTTCCTAGTGCCCTTCAAATCACAACCATTTAGAAGGCTAGTATCTGGGCTTCCCTGGTGGCGCAGTGGTTGAGAGTCCACCTGCCGATGCACGGGACACGGGTTCGTGCCCCAGTCCAGGAAGATCCCACATGCCGCGGAGCGGCTGGGCCCGTGAGCCATGGCCACTGAGCCTGCGCGTCCGGAGCCTGTGCTCTGCAACAGGAGAGGCCACAACAGTGAGAGGCCCGCAAACCACAAAAAAAAAAAAAAAAAAAAAATAGAAGGCTAGTATCTTGGAGGCAAGGTTGTGACCCTGAGTGAGAAAAGACCAAGGAAACTAATTTATATCTCTAAGTGCCCAGAATTAGAGAGAGCACACTGAAAAGCTCATCTTCCCTACAGAAATTTCCCCAAGGCAGGTATTTAGAATCAGTTTATACTTGGTCCAACAAAGGGAAATTGACATGACACTGATCATTGACTAAACACAACCCCACTGGCTGCAGATTGAGGGACAGCAGTCGGATGACATCTTAGTGACACAAGGAGCCTCTAGGGGATGCTGGCCTCCAAGGAGAACCTTCCATGGGTCTCATGGCTAGTCACTGTCAGAGGCGAGAGGGTGATTTAGTCTCCAGTCAGAGGTGCTGAGAGTGCTGAGATGCTCCAGGCTTTGGAAGTGCTTAGCCTGTTAGGATCTCAAGGAGGTAGCTAGTGTGAGAATAGGTCTGTTAGGTAAAATGCTCCTAAAAAACAAACAAACAAATCCTGAATGCATGTGTATCCACAGAATTGGCCTACAACCACCCTGCCCCTGACACAGGAGGCATCCCTGAGGAAAAGTGAGATTTAGAAATAGTGACTGACTTTTTTGCTAGCTACCATGCCCTTTATTCATTTATTTATTTTATTTTAAAATATTTAATTTTTTGGTTGCGCCGCGCGGCATGTGGGATCTTAGTTCCGCAACCAGGGATCAAACCCGCCCCCCACCCCCCCACCCCTGCATTTGAAGCATGGAGTCCTAACCACTGGACTGCCAGGGAATTCCCTGGATTGTGTTTCCTGACTGCGCCAAATTAGCATCAACAGTTACTGTTCTTTCATGACATACCTCTTACCTAATTAATTCTCTTTCTCTGCTCTAGCTTAGCCAATCGAAACAGGACAGTTCCCCTTCCTCACTAAGGGAGAGGTCTGCCATTCTTGATTTTCTTCCCTTGCATTGCTAGAGGCCCTGTGGTATTCTCCAGAACTTCTTTACCAACAATAAGCCTGATTCTGAACTTTGATTTCCTCAGGTGGCCCCATGCATCGATTCCTAATTAGCTAAGGTCTGGAAAGAAAGCGGGTGATGGATATGTCTCCAGCAAACTTCTGGCAATTAATAGCTTTTAAAAGGCTTTTAAAGTCTAGTCCACACTGACTACATCCTCTTCAGGGTCCTAATATGCACCTTATTTTACCTTCGTCTCTACTGAAATTTACACACAGACACTGCTGCCTGCACATAAATGACTCTGAGGTAGGCAGGATAATGGTGCCCCAGAGATGCCCAGGTCCTAGGAACTCCTGAAACCTGTGAATATGTTATGTTACGTGGTAAAAAAAAGACTTTGCAGATGTGATTAAATTAAGAATCTTGTGCTAGAGTGATTATCCTGGATTATCTAGGTGGGCCCAATGTAATCGCAAGGGTCCTTACGAGGGAAAGAGGGAGGCAGGGGAGTCAGAGTGAGATTAGCAGATGCTACGTAGCTGGCTTTGAAGATGGAGCAAGGAGCCACTAAGCCCAGAAATGAAGGCAGCCTGAGAGCTGGAAGACAAGGAAAAAGGTCCTCCCCTAGAGCCTCCAGAAGGAATGCAGCCCTTCCAACACACTCATTTTTTTTTTTTTTTTTTTGGCTGCTTTTTGGGTGGGTCTTCGTTGCTGCACGTGGGCTTTCTCTAGTTGCAGTGAGCGGGGGCTACTCTTCGTTGTGCTGTGCAGGCTTCTCACTGCGGTGGCTTCTCTTGTAGCAGAGCTCGGGCTCTAGGCACACGGGCCTCAGCAATTGTGGCTCGCAGGCCCTAGAGCGCAGGCTCAGTAGTTGTGGCACACGGGCGCGGTATGTGGGATCTTCCCGGACCAGGGCTCGAACCTGTGTCCCCCTCATTGGCACGTGGATTCTTAACCACTGTGCCACCAGGGAAGCCCCAACATGCTGATTTTTAACCCAGAGAAACCCATTTTGGACTTCTGGTTTCCAGAACTATAAGGTAATAAATTTGTATTGTTTTCAATCACCCAGTTCGTGGTCATTCATTATGGCAGCCCTAGAAACTAATACAGATTTTGGTATCTGGAAGTGGAGTGTTGCTGTTACAAATAAGTAAAAATGTAAAAGTGGCTTTGGAATTGGGCAGTGGGCAGAGACTGGAGGGCTTTGAGGAGCATGAAGAAATTGCCTGGATTACCTTGAAAAGACTGTTAGTAGAAATATGGATATTAATGACTCTGCCAGAGAGGACCCAGAAGTGAGGAGTATGGTAGAGAAAACATATATTGTCTTGGGGAATACCTAACTTGTCATGAACAGACTGTTGTAGAAATATGGACATTAAAGGTGCTGCCAGGGAGGGCTCAGATGGAAATGAGGAACATGTTATTGGAAATTGAAGGAAAGTGGATCCTTGTTACATAGTGGCAGGAACCTACCTACATTTTAGCCAGCAGTAAAACCCATTTTGTACTTCTGACCTCTAGAACTGTAACATAATAAATCTGTATTGCTTTAAGTCACAAGGTTTGCAGAAACTGATTACAGCAGGAATGGGAAAATACTATAGACCCCTACAGTCGGCCTGGAACTCAGACAGTGAATAGTCTTCTCCTAGTTACCCAACTATTCGCTTCACCTGGCAAGTGGGACAAAGTAGTGTATTATTTAAATGCATAGAGTTCAGCAGCAGGCAGACATGGGTTCAAATATAGCCTCAGCCATTGCTATTCCCTGATGAGTTCAACAAATATTTATTAAGCACCATCATGTACTAGACAGCTGCCTCAACACTGGGAATATACTAGTGAGCAAAAAACACCAACTAGATGTAAGGAAGGATGACTGTAAGGAAGTCATTTAGTTCCTGGGAGCCTCAATTTTCCTAATCTAGAACATGGGAATAATAATCACTTCTCTCTTGTTTAAGGACGCAATACATGTAAAGTCCTTATCACAGTTCTCCATAAATAACAGCTATTATATAGTCTTCCTTTCTCTTGTTCTAAAATACTACTTCTACAACCCAGGGGGGCAACAGCACAGGATTCAAAAACTTTGAAACTTCAACGACAAAGACCCTCCAACTGACACACACACCCCCCTACTAATAGGCATTAGCTGAGAGAAGGGAACTTCTGCTAACTTCTAATATTCCTTGCTCATCATCACACACAGAGCCAGCCTCACAGGCTCAAGGGCATCCATCTCAGGGCTGTTTACACGTCTGGTGATGCCCTTCTCCCCCCAGAACTCTGACATGGAGCTTGGTGTGCATCTAACATAAGTCATTTACACTGGCTGAAGCTTCTAGCTTCACAGACCTTTGGGTGACACCAGGTGACTATGGAAACAGACATATGACATGTGTGTGCTTGGGTAAGACAGTATCTACGACGCAGAGTCAAAGAAAATAAGAGAGGTGACTTGGGGAATGTCACCTCACTACTCAGCTTGGCCCACGATGTCACCTAGAGCAACAGCTCTGGACACGGGATTGGGCCAATGTTGGAAGTAAACCCAAGCTGGCAGGCTTTCTTGGACCATCAACAACAAACTTGTTTGTTCAGACTTTCTGTACAGGACAGGCTTTCCTTCTTTTTAAAGTCTGTTTGGTTGTTTTTCACATGCAATCGCAGCTAGAATCGGGAGGCTTAGGGTACTCTGCTTGGGATTCAGCAGCCCAGGGACACGACTCTAGCAACAATAAACTTCCCATCATTCCTGTTGTCTTGTGGATGCAAATTTGGTTCCTGAAAGTTACCTTTTCACACCCTAACCTTCTGTAGTTAACCTCTTGAGTCTGACTTCTACAAAGCTCTCCATTTCCTATTTTAAAACTATGCAAAAACATCCTTTTTTCCCCTTTATTTCCTTTGGTACTGCCATCCTCAGGACTGCCTTCTCCCATCCTTCACCTAGCCCACTGCCTTGGAGTTAGACCTTTCCAGGCAGCGTACTGCTGGGGAAGCTCTTGGTCTCACTGAGATGAGAGTGGAACAGTATCCATCTCTTCTCCCTGTCCTTTCTGTAACTGTGGGTAACAAGCTCCAAGCGCTGAGGCAGAGAGAGGCTCCTCTCCAACCCACAGGCTCATTTCCAGGCCTCCTGGCACTGACTGAGCTCTCTTATGACCCTCCCCTAGAGGCCCCTAGTCTCCAGCCAGTGCTTGACCTGAATACGTTTCTCCAGGTTAGGCAATGACCTTCTCAACTGCAAAGCTAACTGCCTCTGAGAAAAAGAACTTTTCAAGTTCTTTTGGAATCTGGACTGAGTTGCTCTGAAAATATTTGTCATTAAAGATCCTTGCTGTTGCTGGGGACCAGCTCTCGTTTCTAGTTTACTAGAATCAGTGAGGCTGAGGGCAACGCCTGCTGGAGCTGCAAAGCTTAAAGGCATTACAAGTTATCACTACCCCTCTGCCCTCAAACCAGGCCATAAATAGGTCTTTCTCGTCCAAGCACCTCCCAGGGAGGCGCTCCAAGCCCACCAATTCTATACAATCCAAGCACTCTTTCCCACAGAATGAACTGCTGACCCTCACCCGCCACTTCCGCTTCCCCACAAAGCTCTCAAACATACAGGTGGCCTGTCGTCTTTGAGCCAAGTCAGGTAGCAGAGTTGGTGACACACACACACACACCCTTCCTTGGTCCTTGAGACCCTAGGATCTCCCCAACAGAAACTTGAATTTCCCTTTCGATAAGGGGCTTAAAAATTCAGCTACAGTACAGCCACTATGGAGAACAGTATGGAGGTTCCTTAAAAAACTACAAATAGAACTACCATATGACCCAGCAATCCCACTACTGGGCATATACCCTGAGAAAACCATAATTCAAAAGGAGTCATGTACCAAAATGTTCATTGCAGCTCTATTTAAAACGGCCCGGAGATGGAAACAACCTAAGTGCCCATCATCAGATGAATGGATAAGGAAGATGTGGCACATATATACAATGGAATATTACTCAGCCATAAAAAGAAATGAAATTGAGCTATTTGTAATGAGGTGGATAGACCTAGAGTCTGTCATACAGAGTGAAGTAAGTCAGAAAGAGAGACAAATACCGTATGCTAACACATATATATGGAATTTAAGGGGAAAAAATGTCATGAAGAACCTAGGGGTAAGACAGGAATAAAGACACAGACCTACTAGAGAACGGACTTCAGGATATGGGGAGGGGGAAGGGTGAGCTGTGACAAAGCGAGAGAGAGGCATGGACATATATACACTACCAAACGTAAGGTAGATAGCTAGTGGGAAGCAGCCGCACTGCACAGGGAGATCAGCTCGGTGCTTTGTGTCCACCTAGAGGGGTGGGATAGGGAGGGTGAGAGGGAGGGAGATGCAAGAGGGAAGAGATATGGGGATATATGTATATGTATAGCTGATTCACTTTGTTATAAAGCAGAAACTAACACACCATTGTAAAGCAATTATACCCCAATAAAGATGTTAAAAAAAAAAAAGAAGAAGAAGAAAATCTATTCCAGCATTTTGGAATAAAATTTTGTCCCCCCCCCAAAAAAAAAATTCAGCTACAAAGGATGGTGTGTAGAGAAAGTTAGAAGGGAGGGTTATTCAGAAACTCTCCTGTCCCAAGCAACACTCAAACAAAAGAAGAATGAAGTGTATTATTTTCCTAAGACATACGCAGAAGTTGTTTCTCATGATGAAGTTTGCAGGGGCCAGACTGTACTGCTCCAGTGGCTCATTAGATGGATCAATGATAACCAAAGGGACTGTAATGAGTCTCCATTTCCTGACCCTGCATTAGCTGCTTCTCTGCATCTGTGGGATTTGAAGGAAACTGCGGCCTAAGAGAACAGCTCCTGCCCCTCCTCTCTCCTCACTACACTCTCCTCTCCAAAATGTATGCCCAGGAGCACACGTCTGAGTGCACAAGGGATTCGATTTTCAGGAGGCACATGATCTGTTGTGGGTCTCTGACATAGAAGAAATTCTTTTACTATGTATCACGGCCCCAATCCTGACTGTATCCTGCCCAGGGCTACCGAACCTGGAAGAACGGGTGTAGGAAAAATGAGAGAGGTGCAGGGAATACAGGGTGGAGGGAAAGAAATATCTCAGAATCTATTTACTCAACAGAAACTTTTGATTTCAGGAAAAGCAGGAATTCTTCATTCTAGTTTTTTATTTACATGACCATTAAAAATAGAGGTGCAGAGAGTTCTCCTAAGAAGGGGTTGAAGAAAGTCACGGATGGAGCCAGCAGAGACTTAAACTTCCTGGCTTCTCCTGGGTAGAGAATTCTAATTCCCCTTCTCACACCACCTCCCTCCCTCCCTCCAGGCCAGGTCAGAACACACAAGATAAGCTACATAGAGAACTCCAACAGACATGATGAGCTCCACGCCCCGGGAAGGTAAAAGTGTATCTTACACAAGGACTTACTTTCCTCAGCTACTAGACACAACTAAGGCAAGCTGGCACTCCTGGGCTGTGAGATGCAAGGTGAGAGTGGAGGATACTGACGGAAGGGAGCTGCTCCACCCACATAGATCGCAGATCTTATTTTTTTTTTCCTGATAAAGATATGCACACATCTCCCAGGACTATCGTTGCCATGACAACAGCAGAAGTTGAGGGTGAGCAGGTTAGTGCAACTGCATGCTTTCTAAATTCTCAAACAAGGCCTGAGGCTGCAGTCACTCATGATGTGGAAAAATTCATGTTGACGGTACTCCTATATGGATTCCCCCAAATTTAAGGATCATGGCTTCTTTCTGGGGGAGAATCAGAGATGGAGTCTCCATGGAGCCCCTCCGTGGGGACGTGATTTAGTCAGGGAGGTAGGAATCCCTAAGACAAATAAGAGCATGAATCTCCCTATAAAACTAGGGCACATAAACTGTCCGTCTTCCACAGAGTAAAGAGATGCAGCAAACCAGGGCAAAAACAATCCCCCGAGGACACAAAAAGGCGCTTTTAAAAAAATCTGCTCTATAATAAAGCCTTCCCACAGAGACTACTCAGAACAACTCAGACCTAAATTCTGAAGCTGAAGGATAGACTCATACCTTGAAAAATCATAAAAATAACTACCATTTACTAAACAGTGTTCTCCAGGCTGTGTGTATTATCTCATTTAATTCTTGCCAACAACACTGTAAGGTAGACACTACTACTATCTCCATTTTACAGAGAAAGAAACTGGGACTCAGAAAAGTTATGTAATGGTCCCAGGAACATACAATTGCTGGGCTTCCTGTAAGAATCATAAACAGATGGCTTCCCTGCATGGTTTCTGAGCCTCCAAAGGTATCAGACAATCTCAGAAATATTTACTCTCAACTCTATAACCTTAGGGTTCATCAGGATCACTTGGAGGCCTCCTTAAAGCACAGATGGCCGGGCCCCAGCCCGAGAATTGCAGATTTGATACGTATTGTCAGTGTGGCTCTGGGAACCATACCTTGAGAACCCCTGTGCAGTCACTCTAAACTAAGCTTCTCTATACAGATGAACCTGTTTGCAAGCCAGACATAGAGACACAGACGTAGAAAACAAACGTATGGACACCAAGGGGGGAAATTGGGGGTGGGCTGAATTGGGAGATTGGGACTGACATATATATACTAACTAATATGTATAAAATGGATAACTAATGAGAACCTGCTGTATGGCACAGGGAACTCTACTTCACTGTACAGTAGAAACTAACACAACATTGTAAAACAACTATACCCCCATAAAAAAAAGAGACAGAGATAATGCAGGCAACAACACAGAAGAATGAAAGCCCCCCCAAAAAAATAAAATAAACTAAGCTTCTCTAAGGAAACCTCATGGCCTTAGTTGCCTCACCTACCTAATTAACCTTTCACACTTCAGCCCCAGATCCTCTGGGGTGTTCCTTGAAAAGCTAGAATGTTATCTTTGGCAGTGTTGTGCATTTCGGAATTCCTCCACTGATGAATTCTTTGGCTGAGCTCTGAGCTCTTTTGAATTCTGAGCTCTTCTGAAAATAGCGAATATCTCTCACTCTAAAATTAATTTACTGCTGCCTTAGGTAAGTCCTGAGATCCCATGAAGTGTAGAAAGAGGAGCCTGGAAGGACCAGTCAAGATAGCAAAGCAGCCAGGGGCCCTGAAGCCAGACTAGCTCTCTTGAAGGCAGGGACAGTCTTTCTATAACCTCTTGGGATTCTCTCTAGGAACTGTCACAAGAGGGCACTCATTAAACCCTGTTCAGAGCTTGCACACTGAGAACGTTAAAAGAGTTGTAAGCACGAATGACTGGCCCTTTAATGCCCTCAGCCCCCCAACACACTCCTCCATCTGAAGGATGACTGTGTGCTGTGCACTCCCTACTCAGCTCCTTTTCTTTCCCTGTTCAGTCTCACTGAGCTGCCGAGGAAATAAGAAGCCTGTGGTCCAGGTCTGCTCACACAGAGGCAAGGCTGGAGAAAGTGGCCAACAATTGGGATTAACAGACTTAATGCCCGACTTGTTTATCCTGCAGGAAACATCACCTGGTGATGTCCCCATTGATTCCTTCAGAGCGTGGCATCTTAGCCTAGGCTTCTGTGGACTGTGAAAATGAATGGGGACAAAGTGTGGGGACAAAGCCAAAGAATTCATCAGTAGGGAAAAACAACTACAAAGAACACATGTGAGGGGGGATCGGTCACAGCAGGCCTCTCTCTATTCCCATGGCTGCCACTGTTGCAGGTGTTGGTGTCAGAAGGTGCTGGTTCCTGAGAAGGTCTCAGACACAAGTGAAAGGAGACTCAGGCGCCACTAGGAAGCCTTTTGGAAGCAACTGCACTTTCGTCATGGAACACTAAGGGCAACAGAATCAGTGAAAGGCAGGCTCTACTTGGGAATGAAAGCAACCAAGTTTTTTTCCTTTTTCTCAGGCAGAACTGATAAATTCTCCTCATGCCATCTCCAGGAGGGTGGCTGGGGGTGACAGGACTGTACAGATGTCAGGATGACCCAGACAACCTTAGAGGGTCTGTATCTGGGTTCAGAAATGAGAACTACTGAATTCTCGCTACGATGCTACCAGCGAAGGCCACCACACAGACTGCATGAAACGAAAGTATCCCAGAAAAAAAGGAATAAAAAGATTAGACATTTGGGACTTCCCTGGTGGTCCGGTGGTTAAGAATCCACCTTCCAATGCAGGGGACGCAGGTTTGATCCCTGGTTGGGGAACTAAGATCCCACATGCTGCGGGGCAACTGAGCCCGCACACCATAACTACTGAGCCCACACACCACAACTATCGAGCCCATGCACTCTAGAGCCCATGAGCCACAACTAGCGAGCCCGCAAGCTGCAACTACTGAGGCTGTGTGCTCTGGAGCCCATGTGCCACAACTAGAGAGCCCGCATGCTGCAACTACTGAGCCCATCTGCTCTGGGGCCTGAGTGCCACAACTAGAGAGAAGCTTGTGTGACACGATGAAAAGCCCGCACAACGCAACGAAAAATTCCACATGCCACAACTAAGACCTGACGCAGCCAAATAAATAATTTTAAAAAAATAGACATTTATTAATACTATATGTCAAGCACTATATTCAGCTCTTTCTTCTTTAGTTATCATGGCAACCAGATAAGATAGGTGTTATAATTATACCCAATTTACAGATGGGGTAATTAAGAAAACATGAATTTAAGCAATTTGCTTATGCTCACCCAGCAAGTAAGTTTGAAGTGGAATTCAATTCAGATCTGATTCTAAACCATAATCTTCATCTTTATGCCATATTCCCTCCAAACATTGCAGAACATATTTTGAGTCCTAAAACCCTAAAGTACCAAAAGGACAGAGCAGAACACAGAGGAACATCTCTCTAATGTCCTATCACTGGTGCAGAGGTATGCTGAAAAGTATGGTTAGGTCACCCATAGAGTAACTGGAAGATATAAGCTCTGTCCAGCTCAGTCCATGAAAACTGTGACTCATGACTCAACAGCCAGGTATAGTACTGGAGAGAAGGGATTATACAAGAGGAGTTAGGACATTTGGGCAGTGGAGCGATGGCGACTCCTTCCCTCTCTTCTGTCAGAAAGATGGGTTCCTCCCTCCTACACTGTTGGTGGGAATGTAAATTGGTGCAGCCATTACGGAAAACAGCATGGCGGTTCCTCAAAAAAACTATAAATACAGTCGCCATATGATCCAGCAATCCCGCTCCTGGGCATATATCCGAACAAAACTACAATTCGAAAAGATACATGCACCCCTATGTTCATAGCAGCACTGTTTACAATAGCCAAGACATGGAAGCAACCTAAATGTCCATTGACAGATGAATGGATAAAGAAGATGTGGTAAATATACACAATGGAATATCACTCAGCTATAATAATGCCACTTGCAGCAACATGGATGAACCTAGGAATTACCATACTAAGTGAAGTAAGTCAGAAAGAGAAAGACAAATATCATATGATATCACTTATGTGTGGAATCTAAAATGCAACACAAAGGAACCCATCCATGAAACAGATATAGACTCATAGACAAAGAGAACAGACCTGTGGTTGCCAAGGGGGAGTGGGAGTGGGGGAGGGAAGGATTGGACATTTGGGATTAGCAGATGCAAACTATTATATAGAGAATGGATACACAACAAGGTCCTACTGTGTAGCACAGGGAACTGTATTCAATGTCCTATGATAAACCAGAATGGAAAAGAATATAAAAAAGAATAGGTGTATATATGTATATATACACACACATATATCTGAATCACTTTGCTGTACAGCAAAAACTAACACAACATTGTAAATCAATTATACTTCAATAAATTTTTTAAAAAAGATGTGTTCTTAACATTCTTTTGAATTTGAAGGAGAGTCCCTGGGCCAGATGCAGATAAAAATAATCAGTAAACAGTTCCTATTTCCCACTGGCCTAGGAATACACACCAACCAGCAACACTGATGAAAGGGAGAATGTATTCAAAGTTAATTTTGGGCTCACCAGCCTGACCTACAAAGTCTCTATAAGAACAAGAAAAAACCCTGAAATGGAGGCAGGGTAGGAGGGCATGATTTCATGGGGCTGCTAGGATTGAGTAGTTCTCACCTTTCAGATGCCTCTCATCCTGCAGCACTTGGTAGTCTAAAACCACTTCCTCCTCCATCGCTCCTTCACACCATCACTGGCATTAGGGTTGCAGATTTGTCAATGAACTATTTTATGTTTTTCCCCTTGCCATCTGGCAATATTAGCTCTCTAATGAATTGCTTTAACTCGAGCATTTGTTTTTTTTTTTTTAACAAATGTGACTTTTAGTTGAATTATACAATATTCATAAATAGCAAATACTGGCTGATTAGAATCAACGAAAACCCTTAGAGCTGCCAGCGAAAATGGGCCCTTAGCTGCACATGTTACTTGCATAGCCTAATCACTTGAAAGGCACCAGCTTATTTTTGGAAAGAACTTTTTACACATACGCTTATGTAATCTGTTATGTATGCATATATGTATGCATTTGGATTTGGGTGGATTCTTGCAAGCCAGCCATGCTATGAATATAAGAGCTAGATACACTTGGATTTGGAACTAGACACACTTGGGTTTGAATCCTACCTCTGCCACTTACAAACTATGTGAACTTGGGTATGTTTCTTAGTCTCTCTGTGTCTCTAGCTCCTCACATGTAAAATAGAGATAATAAATCCCTTGCAAGATTGTCTCAAGGAATAAATGAGATCACACAAGGCACAGTGTCTGGGTATATTGTGGCTCAATTATTAGTAACTATTACCATCATCATCATGTTCTATTAATAGAGGATTATGGTAGACAACATTTGCAGTCTCTATAATCCTTCCTTTCTGATAACTGCCACAGGGATGGGCCTCCAAAGCCATATTTGTATTATATGACACTGCTTCAGTGATTGGGCAAGAATAAGGAAAATAAGGAAATATGAGTTTAGGCAACTTTTTTATGCTCACCCAGCCATTGGGTTCTTGATTTAATCTGGCAGATTCTCTTTCTTGAAAGTTTGGATTAGGAATCAGTTCCCATTGGTCCTCTGAACTAAGAAACTGCAAGACTGGTCATGTTTGGCAATGTGCATGTCAAGGCAATAAAATTCAGTCTGCAGAATGATGTACATGTCAGGGAAGGAGGAGGCCTGACTGTGACTTGAAGTCAACCAGAGTGGTGCCCTGGTTCTGACAACTTTTCCACTTCCATGAGAAACTCCATTTCATCGATCTATCTGTTAATCAATCTATCAGTCTCCCTTCTGCTTACTACTTTGAGTGGATTTCCATCACCTTTAACCAAAAGATCTTTGCTAACAGTGTCATCTTTGTGCATGAGGCCACCAGATCTTGCCTGTTGTAGTTCGGACAGCCTAAGCATTTGAAATGTACCCAGTTATTTCAGAAAATAACTTTACACACACACACACACACACACCCTTATGTTATTTGTTTTCAACTGCTGAAGTACATTAAGTGGAAAATCAAAATACTCCTGCATAATCATGTAAGGAAGTCACACATGTAAGAAAAAGAAGTAAGAATAAAAAGAGAGCCACTGACATTCCTGGTCTTACAAAAACAGGTCATCTCATGGCTTTCCAGAATCCAAGCAAGAAGGGAGAGACCCTGGGTCTTTACCTGGTGTCGCACTGGATACTGTTGGCCACTGCTGATCAGGCCCTCCTGGACCAGCTCGTAGAATGCCAGCCTCTTCCAGGTGCACAGAACTGAGTAAACACATAGACCCAAATAATAGTTAGACCATAAATGCCTTTCCAGCTCTCCTTCCACCCTCAGAAAGTGCTCATATCTCTGGAGGCAGGGCTGCAGCTAACAGTTTTTACTCATGCTTGAACTGAAGCAATTACCACTGAGCAGTCACCTTGCATCAACTGTAAAAGCATTGCTGACTTACTTGTCTGCTACACCATGCAGGCGATAAACATGTTTTATCTTTATAGCAATTTTGGTTTTCAGTAATGCTGTGTGGTGTTCATTAAATCTAACAGGAAGCCCATCAGAGGGCTAATGACATTTTATCGTCTTAATGCCAAAGCAGATGAGGAGAGCTTGTTCTCAAAAGCCCCAAGCCTCTTTTGCTAGATCTCTTATTTCTGGGTTCTCATAGGAAAGAGGAAAGCACGAACATTATTTGCTGGTAACTGTAGTATTATTCCAGTTTGGCCCAATTAATTCTTAACTTTTATTTTCTGTTTTACTCTTTCTGTATCTTTTCCTCATAGATAACCCACCCTACATTTCCTGGGACTAGAGGAAGTTTATCACCAGCACTCATGGATCCCAGTTCAGAAGAGATTAATTCATCATGAAATATTGCAGAGAGTGAGACATGAACTGGGAGATCCTTAGAGGCAAGTAGAGATAGAACGTAAATTGTTCAAGGGCAGAGAGAACATCATATTCTTTATGTATGTGTAATGTTAGCAGATATGAGACCCTCAATATTTTCTGGATGAAGAAAGGAACAAATGGGACCCTAAGAGTAAATATCACCCAAGAAAACCCTCACCAAAATAAGAGGACTCTCTGAAATTAGGCATTGGTTCATCTCGGAAGTTAAGTTACTAAAGTAAAACTTAGAGTACTACTGCCTGAAGGGGTCATGTGACTCAACAGAGCAGGAAAACTTGAAATATTGTGGGGGAAGGTCATCTCTAAGTTCAATATTCTCTTACTCTTTTTTTTTTTTTTTTGGCCGTGCCAGAAGGCTTATGGGATCTTAGTTCCCGGACCAGGGATTGAACCCGCACCCTTGTCAGTGAAAGCACAGAGTCCTAACCACTGGACCGCCAGGGAATTCCTAATATCCTCTTACTCTTTGACTTCAAACAACATATCTAGTGGAAATTCACTCATTAAGCTCTGCCCTACTGCTGTTCTTTCCTTCATCTACACCCTAGATCTTCTCTTTTTTCCAAATATTAATATCCTTCGGGTGTTGGTGGATTCTACCAGCAAATTGTATGGGTTCAATTAGATTCACTCTGAAGATGGAACTACCCTAGGAACCAGCTCAGCTCAAAGCAGAATTTTCAAAGGAACAGGCACATGATATCTGAGGCTAGAAAGGCCAAGAAGCCAAGCGTATGTGTGAAAAAGATGAGTGTTGTTTAAGTTCACAACTTTAACATATGTTCCATGTGCTACACTGTGAGGAATAAATAACATTTAGTTTTAATTTTTATTTCATTTCTTATCCTACTTGAATCTCATAATATCTTAATTGAATCCTGAATAGAAACACATGTGGCTTCTTTTTTTTTCATTTGAAAATGGAATAAGGAACTGATATAGTTTAGTATTTTATTTTAATATAGTTTTAAAGGTGCATCTTATAGCTTTGGTACTTTTCAAGTAAAGCACTAATTCAACTGGGACAAAAGAAGTTGGTATTGTAAACCACATTTTTTCCTATCATATAGTCCACCACAATAGCTCAGGTGCAGGCAAAAGCATAAGCTGGTTTCTAACAAATAGAAAGAATCTTTCTGAAACCTAGTATTCTGGCATCTGCATGAGTGTTTCTGGCCTAAAGTTATGACCAGATTCCAATGTGATGTCTCACCAAGCCAACTACTGATCTTCAGTTTTCACTGATTGCTTCTCGTTCAGAAAGAGCACCCATTATAATGATTTCTGCTCAATTTGTAATGTAATGTTTGGGAATATGTTGATTTATTTTGATTTAATGTGTTTTTAACAGGCTAAAACTAATTTTTCATTAACTCAATACATACTCTGTAAGCTCTCTCTTTAGAAATTGATCAAGGTTTGGTGACGATCTACTCAAGAGTTGCCCAGATATTTTGAGGGGCTTAAGTCTGGAGTTTATTTCTTCTTTAAAACTAAGTTATTTTGGTGGTAGTGAACATTAGTTGCTTGGCTCTCTCCATTTGGTTTCCCAAAGACACTCACAAACAATGAATCTTTTATTTGGCCTGGTGGCATGAATACTAGATCAGGTCTGGGAATAATGGTAGTTAATCAATTACTGTCAAAGAGACAAAATAGAGAAGGCAAAATTATATTTAATCTGAGTTTTAAAGTAATGTTATTGCTCTAGGTTAATTTAAAAGTAAGCTAGATTTGGTCTCCAGATATTCAATAAAATCCCTTCACATGGCTCATCCTCTGAAGAGCTCTTGCCACTGAGGGCAGGCAATAAGATAGCAACAAGATGGAAAAGATAAGGAGACTCTAATAGGGGTGAACATGAACAACAATTACTGTGGTTAACAGGATATAACAGTCAATGTGTGATGGAAAACCAAGGTAGACAACAAGTGCATATATATTACACAATGTACTCAAGTCTGAAAGCATCAGTATTCATTATAATTTTAAGGGAAGGACAGAAAGTACAGATGGGGAAGGGATGAAAGAAGTTGAAGCTACTTCCTTATAGAAATTTTAATGAGAGAAAGTAAACAGTCGCCTGTATCTGTGATTTTACAGGAGATTCTTATTTGCCGGCACTTGATAAGCATTTGGCACTGACCACTTCTAATGTTTCAAGGAATAGACACGGAGACATATAAACAACTGCATTCCCCTGGCAAAGTATCTAAGCTTCTCAGTTTTGACAGCTGCTTCCGGCCTATGAAGACAGTTTATCTGAGTCAAACAGTTGCAGTAACTTCTGAGTGAAATGAGGAGGGAAAGCCATACCTGTGCATTCCTGCTCTCAGGGAGGCAGAGTAACGCCAGTCAGGGTTGGGTTGTCGGGGCTGCAAAATCACAAAGGGAGTTTTTGTTAATATGGCAAAAACGATGATCTCCTAGTGACGATGTTCACCGATGAGTTGTTTCTTAAATATTTCCATGTAGCTGTTAAAAGTATGGAAGAAGCCATTTCATGTGCATCTCTAAGATGATGTTCACATATATATAGCACTTCAGGAGAAAATTAAATTAGCTCATCAGGGTCCTTGCACAGATTAAATACCATGGAAAACTGGGTTTAATGATGCTGTGAGGACCGGCTTTGGCTTTGCCTTGCTCAAAACAGGTCTATGTATTAAGATACACACTACTATATATGAAGTAGATAAACAAGGGCTTACTATATAGCACAAAGGAACTCTATTCAGTATCTTGTAACAACCTACTATGGAAAAGAATCTGAAAAAGAATATATATAACTGAATCTCTGTACCCCTGAAACCAACACAATATTGTAAATCAACTATACTTCAATTAAAAAACAAAACAAAACAGGTCTATGTTCCTAAAGCAGCACTAGTGGAAGGACAGTCTATTCTGAAACAGGAAAAGCTTTCATTGTTTTTGCCCTCAAATGCCCCTTTAAGGGAACATCCCCAATTTGGTATTCTAGCTATAACAGGGAACACAGCTACACAAATTCTGCTGTTCTGGCTGGACTGCAGAGCACTGCAATCTGCTGCTGACTTTGCAGACTGCAGCATGTTTGACTCTGGGCGGATGTGCCCAGTCATAATGCCAGCAACTGATAACAACCTCTTCTGCTGATTGAAGAGGAATACAAGGGAGAGGAAAACAAACCACCGCGGGGTTTGACCTTGTTGTGCTGCATAATCCTTTTCATAAAATTGTACTTGTTTCCTGCTCCTCTGAGGGCTTTGCCTTCTTATTCAATTACTGTTTGCTAAGCTCTGTTTAACAGGGAGCAGCTGAAACCTAAGAACCTGACTTGCACCACCTATGTGTTGGAAAGATGCATTGCCCTGTGTCTTCAAACTCAATTCAAAGTGGAGGGGACACCGAGGGAAATGTGGGCACCTAGACACTGTTCTGGAAGTTATGTGCAGAGTAGAAGTTACTCAGGAATCACTGGGGACAAAATCAATCACCATCACTATCTTGTTATCAATTAGCAAAAATGTTATTATGAAAAACCCATGACAGATGTTCCTCTCGATGTGTTTTCATGGGCAGAGATTAAAGTGGTCCTGTCACTGAATATTGAGGCCCATTTGAATGGAAAGATGAAGAGATGGAGGTTGTATTCTGCATTTTCCTCTGGACTATAATTATCATATTTGGTAGACACAAGGCCACAGTAATGCCAATTACTGTAATGCCAACTGACGTTTCAAAATGTCAATAAGTTTGTTCCTGTCATTCTTATAGTTCATTCAAGGGATGCACAGTATTTCATAAACATACTTCTTCACAAGATCCAGAGAAGAAGTGATCAGCATCTCAACTTCCAGACAGACTTTGGGATGGTTAGATGATATTCAACAATTTAGCCGAGTCAAGGCCCAGAAAAAGCTACAACTCTAGGATACTTTACCTCAAATGTCCCCATACACTAACTGCTGTCTCCGGTCCCTTCCATTCTGTTGGCAAGATATGAACATACAAGCTGCTTCATCCTTGGTTCTCAAATTCACAAAATGCTATTGATGTTCCTCATAAAGTACCATAAAACTATCTACAGATGAAATGAAGGGGCTCCCATTTTCTATCAGGGGTAGTAGAGGGAGCAAAAGAGAAAATATTTGCAAACCATTTGGTAAACCTGAAAATATGACTGAAATACTTTTTATTAATCATATCATCACCAGCTTTCCCCTGACCATCAGCAGCACTGGTGTCAGCTTGTTAGCTGTAAGAACCCTCCTTCAAGAAAGACTCTGACGTCTGTTGAGTAAATGCTGCCAATTTTTCTATGACTGGGTAACATCCATGATGAAAATTGCTGCAACTTGATCTGGTGAATGAAATCACCAACTCTATTTTGCAGAAAGGCACAGTTCTAGCAGGACTGACCAGGAAAAACTCAGTCCATTACATAATCTCACTTCCTCAAAGACATGTAATTTGTCATGCTGCTATTTTCTATAATAGTCCCTCAGCAACAAGATGCTTCTGAGATTTATTTGCCAAAATCATAGTTATGAGACACCTTATGGCAGTGAGATCAGGCAGGGAAAAGGTAAGGAAGAAAGTAATTAATATGTTTTATGTAGCTACACAATACTAGGCAATGCAATAAGCACTTTATACATATTACTGCATTTATCCTAACACCTTTGTTAGACCATAAACTTTATGAAAGGGATTATATTTTGTTTATAAAACATACTGATAAAAAAAAAAAAAAAAAAAAAAAAAACATACTGATATTCTCAAATATTCATAATACATAGCTATAGCTTCAGAAGCTAGCAGGGTTCAGGTATTTGATAGGTTTTTTAAAGGCTTTCGAATAAATTAACTACCATGCAAGGGTAATACTATCGTACTTAAATTACAAAAATTAGAAATCTGGAACTTTAGAGAGATTAGATTACCTGCCTGATAGGTAGGTTTGCCTGAGAGTCATGTTTAGGTACCCCTAACGCGAAAGTCTGTGTTTTAAATAAATTTGCATGAAATGACAGATATATATTTTTCTCTTTTTTACTTCTGACTTTCCCAGATTGATTTATTTTAAAGTGATACAAAATTAAATGTAATAAAATGTACGTGGGTTTCATGTGAACTTGGAAAAACTGATTAAACTTGGAAAAATTGAAGCTGACAGGTTGACTGCTGATATACCTAATATAATGAGACATACGTTTAGTTCTCTAGTACTTGGATGGTACATCCCTGGGCTTTGCTTAATTTCTGTTGGTGAAAACCCCAGTATGTTCTGTTGTTTCAAAACATAGTCCTTCAGTAGAATAAGTCATGAAATTCCAGATGTGGAAAAACTGAATTAGGTAGTCCACGTGGGTGATGTAGTATTATTGAAGAACAAGAATCCATTTGTTTCTATCAAAATTATAGCTAAGACTTGATTTATTCTGTAATGGTATTATTTATACTATGGAATATTTGAGCTACAAAAGGGTGAATCACCTCTTCCAAGACAGATTTGAAATAAAATAGGTTTAAAATACCCTATGTCATTCATAAAATCATAGAACTGCTCAGTGAAGTAATATGCTATCTTCTTATCCTGGAAATCCATGAAGCTATCAATAAATGATCCTCTGAGAAACAAGACTACATGTGGCATCTCCTTTTCCTTCCTAGTAGGAATCTATTAAAGATGTATCCACTGCAAATTTTTCAGTGATATTTTGTGAACACTGATATAAATTATGATAGGCAAAATCCTAAAATGGCCTTCAAGATCCCTATACCCTACTGTAAATGCCCTGTATAATCTCCAAGACTGAATATGATGGGTCTTACTCCATGATTAAGTTATATTATACGGCACAGCTGGCTTTGAAAAAGGGAGATTATCTGGGTGGGAATGACCTAATTATACGAGTCTTTTAAATCTGGGTCTAGAGGTCAGAGACAGAAATCAGAGAGATCTGAAGCGTGAGAGGAATTCCATGTGAGAAAATATTCTCCACTGTTAAAATACTGGTAAGGACCTGAGAGCAACTTCTAGGAGCTGAGAGTGACCTCCAGCCAACAGTAAGTAAGAAAACGGGGAGCTCAGTCCTCACGGAACTGGATTCTGCCAACAGCTTGAATGACTTGAAAGCAGATTCTTCCCCAGAGCCTCCAAGAGAGAACTCAGCCTGGCCAGCATGTTGATTTCAGCCTTGCCGAAAACCTGAGCAGAGAACCCAGTCACAGTGTGCAGGTAATAAACGAGTGTTGTTTTTAACCACTAATTTGTGGTGATTTGTTACAAAGCAATAGAAAATGAACACATAAACTGTGGGTCATGAAGGCAAAAAGGAATCTAACATTTAAAATAATCATTGTTATGTTACATGTTAGTCTTCTAGTAAATCAAAATGAAAAGATGATAAATATGAGAAGTCTAGGTGAACACTTACTTCTAAAAACAGTCATTTATAATCCTAAATCCACAGAGCAGTAAAATAAAATACCCATAACTTTAAAACATACCTAATGGGCTCTGGTACAACAGAAAATGCTAGGTTTGCTTAATTCTGGATGCACAGCCTGCTAGTGCAGCAGTTACTCTCTCCCCCACAGTTTTACTTCCCTGGAGCCCAGAGTTCTGACCCTGCAAGGCCAGAAAGCAACTGATGTTGCTTATGTGCCAAGGGACTAACATTTTTCTTCGATTTTTGCCATGTTGGAGATTTCTCTGCACTTGTCAAGTTCAAATCCTCGAAAGACAAAAACTTGTGTAATTTTTAGGCTAGCAGATTTAAAACACTGCTAAGGAATTCTCTTGACCTTTGATTTTTGAAATCATGCTTTTAGAGTACTCAAAATATTATCATACGAATAAGCCAAATTTATATTCATACTGTAATATGCCCAGGAACACGGAGCCAGGTGAAATTTACAAAACTCATATTCAAAGACACCTGTAAATCCCCATTCAATTCAGCTAAACCTCTGGACTTGATGATGGTAATTTTTCATCAAACGTTTGCAAACAGACAGCATCCTGACCTCTCATTGAGAGCAAAAATTGGTGGCCAACCAAGGCAAGTATCCAGAACCAACTCTGCTATTCTGTCAAGTAAACAGCATGCCAGTAGACAATTTGTAATATGCCAGGCTGTGTCCCTGCAGAGTGTTCTGAGTCAGACCAGATGCCCATGTGCAGGCTCAGTCCTGGGTCAGACCAAAGGGTAGGCCAATGACATTCAAGCTACAATAAATAGCTTTCTCCATCAGTCAGAATATGTGCAAGATAAAGAGACAGAGAGGAGCTCAGCCATTATTCCATCTGGCTCAGCAGATCTGTAGAAGAGGGGAGGAAGGGGGTAATTTGAAGAAATTAATGTATTCTCAGACCAAATGAAATAAACCTTTTCTCAGAAGAACAGTCCTATAACCAATACAGAAATGGCAAAACAAAACAGCCCCACCCATTCAAAAGTGACCATCAGAGGATGGAAGTTCAGATACAATTTCTTTGCCTATTCCGACCACTGTGCAGTTTTTATCAATTCACCACGATGGCACTTTACACTAAGTGTTAAGTTCTGATCCAGGACAGAGTCAGTCACCAGCTAGAAAAGTCAGTCCTGCAAGAAATAAATTAGGTGCCACTGAAAGAAGGGTTCACCCTTCGAAGTTACCACAAGTGGAATTAGTGAGTATGTACACACAGTGGCAAAAATAACTGAAGATTTGGTGACTACAACTTGCTTTAAAATAAGTGAAGTGAATGTAAACTTAACTCATTTCTGCTATACCCTTTTGTGATTTCCACATCTTGTGCTAACTGGTCCCACTGAGGCGCAGTTGGACAAATCTGCCCAGAGCACTCAAAGTGACTCATCAGCAGTCACAGGACCACAGATGCACAGAAACCACCTTAAGATTTGGTTCCTTTTCTTGGAAATTCTGAAGAGGGTGCCAACCACATTCAACACCAGGTTTTCAGAAGTCTCCAAAGAGAAATTCTGCCCTACTGCTAAACAGTTACTTCAAAAACCTCACTGCACAAGTGGCTCATGAAATAAACTCATTGGGGGTAAAATCTACCAAAAGATTAGCCTGATGTTAAATACTGATATTTAATAAGCAACAAGAGAGAAATTAGAGAGAGAACAAAGATAAAAGATCTGAACAGGTTTGGCCAATGGTAGAACAAATAAAAATATCCTATCTTGGTGGTAACGTTTTTACTCATTGATCCTCCCATTGGTGACCTACTTCTATGCAAAGAATTCCTCTTTTTTCCAGAGCAGTTACTTGACACCACTAGGTGAATCAGTGGTAGCCTGAATGCCTGAGTATCCCATATCAAAAGGAATATAAACATTGGGATTTCTATCTACTCATACTGTTTCAAAAAGCACAGTCTTTGGAGTCAGACAGATATGACTTAAAATACCACTAGCAGAGTGACTGTGTGTGTTACTTAACCTCTCTGAGCTTGTTTCCTCGTGTGCTAGATGTTGATAAATATTTAATGTATGACTTACAGGTAATGAAACCATACATATATTGCAGTGCAGAATATTTTTGTATAGTAGGGTGGTCGGTGAGCGCAAATTCCCTTACTCATCCTTTCTGATCCCCATCTAATTTTAATGTAGACACATGGAATCAATTGCACCCCAGGACTCTCCTGTCATGTGCAGTGAGTGGGTAGGGAAGAAAGAAAGCCTAACGTGAGAATTTAACAGGTTGATCTAGCAGTGATGACTTTCAGAGTTGACTGATTTTTGTCCCCATTTTGCCATGCTATGACAACGTGACTCACTCTCTACCTATAACCGCAATAATTCCAGGAGCTGTGGATCTTAGGGCTCTCTTCACTGGATTTCCAAAAGTGTCTGGCAAAAATCTGCCTTTATTAAAATCATGTACTCTCCTGGCAAAATCCCACAAAAGCAAGCCCTTTTCTGACATAATTTTCTCCCTAAATTAAAGGTTTGTGAACCAAAGCACATATTAACACACAGGTCAGTATAAGACAGAAATAGTTCACGTATCAAATTGTCCCAAGCTTTGAGTCAGGAGAGAGAGGGTGAGAGTGTCACTCGCCTGCGCTTCCGGCTCACAGCTGGTTGCAAAGCTTGCCTGGCCTGCTCTCTGTGCCTCTTTACCACCTGCAGCCCACCCCAGGCCCAAAAGGACTTAACAGTAATTTGTTCAGCAAATGTCTACAGCATCCTTATTTAAAATTAAGCCTTTCTACATGCTGCCAAAAGCTATGATCTAAAGAATTCTGGAGGCTCTTTGATTTCCCCTCCCCCACCCTGTTCTTCTTAATCTGCAATCTGCCTCCCGCGGCTGCTCAGCATTGACTAACATCAGGCTCTTCTGATAAATCTACCTACAATGTACACGGAAATTCTCTCAATCCATCTCTGTTCTTTTCTGTGCTTATGCATTAATTTCCTGAAGATGAGCATGAATTTAGAATGTGAAACTATGGACGTTAATAAAAAGACAACAATATGTCAGTGAAAACACATCACAAAAATATAGGAGGGACAAATATTATTAACTCATTTTGTAGGACCTCTGAAAGTCCTAGCTACAAAGTAGTTGTTTGGGAAGAAACAACTCATCACTTTTTATGGGACAAAATTTTGGCTTCTGAAATCCAAGTTTAAAGTATCACAAAGCAGGGTTCTATTATTTCAAGCATGCATATGGAGACAAACACACTACACAAACACAGGCACTGTGTCCAACAATTTATATACATCCTTCATATACTGAGCAAACTGGCCTTACACCTGCTTAAAACCAGTGTATCTACTAACACCTGTTTCTCTGTCTCTCATGTGCAGTAAGCCATCCACTTTCCAAGGCTTTTGGAGCTAGATCCAGAAATTAAATGTGTGCTTTGGAGCATGTTGAAGTGCCATTTAAAGTACTGTCATTTAACTTAAGGACATGAAGGGCTTGAAGAGGCTGCTTCACGTCTCATCAAAACCTTAGGAATTCTCAAGAGGAAATCAGAAGATTACATTTATGCTAAACGCAGGGAAATCCTCTTACAAGGAGTTCACACAAGGCCAAAAAAGATAACTAGTGGCAGAATTCTTTCTCCCCAACCCCAGCTTGTCCTGGTCTTCACCATATCCCCCACATCCCTAATCCACTCATTCTACCATCTCCCTGGCCCAAGCAGACAAATTGGTTCTTGGATGCCATCATTCATCTCCTCCGACAGCCCCAACAGAATAGTTACCACAGCAAACAGCCAAATCAAACTTTGTCTTCAGGGTGAGGTCCACATTCTATGGCTTTATCACCTCTGACATGAATTTCTAGCAGATCTCATCACATTAGTTCAATGCAATTACCAGAAATATTAACTGGATACATTTCATTGTAGATAGTCCATGGTATAAACAGGGACAGCATACAGAGGTGACCACCACAGCCCCGAGAGGTTTCAGAGCTTTTGAAAAACAACACTCCTGTAGGATTTCAAAAGGGAACCTTCCCTGTAGATGATACAGCACAGGCCATTTCTCCTTGAATCTCATAATGTTACCCTCTATAGCATCATCTTATTCTCAAGCCTATTCTATTTCTCTATAGAGCTGTGCTTTAACACCACATAATTAAGACAAATCCTCATTTCTCAAACAATTTTATGGTCAAGGTTTCATATATCTGAAAAGAAAATGGAAAGTAAAACAATTCTCTAGTCCTATTTTTCTAGAGAGGAAACATAGCAGATTATAATCCAATCACAGGTAATACACACACACACACACACACACACACACACACACACACACACACTCAGTTTACCAGATAACCCTTGTCATTGTTAATAACTCGAGAAAGCCAACTACATGATACCGGGAGGGGGCCGGGGGGAATGTGAAAAATGCATGACTTTGTGGAAGACCCCTTGACTACTATCTCACCTCATTTTGAGAAACAGCTTCGTTTTTTAGAATAATCAGGTTCCCAGCACTCTGCCCACTTTGGCCTGTGAGGTGCCTGCTGTCACCTGCTGCTGCTTGGGCTCCCCCAGGTCCCAGTCCTGTCTGCGCCCCTGTGTTGTAAAACATGAAAGTGTCACTCCCTGAGCCTGCTGTCAGACAGGCCTTGTAGCAGTAGGTCTTGGTGAGGGAGCCGTTCCCTCGCACTTCAATGAAGTGAGGCTGCACTTTGAGGCCGTGTGGTAACCTGGCATCAATATTGTTGTTGGCCTGTTTGTAGAGTTCTGCAGGGCACCTCTCCCTCACTCCACAGAAGCCTCCACAGCACGCAGTGCCATAAGCAGTGTAGCGGTAGCACTTGATGATGCTCAAAACAATGATTGTCAAAAGAAATATAAAAGACACTGTGCTTAATGCTATTATTAGATAAAGTGTAATTTCAGAGTATGTCCGAGGACTTCTCACATGTCTCTGAGTGTCAGGGAGGATTCTGGAAACCCTATCCACTACAGCTACTGTAATGGCCACAGAGGCTGACAGCGATGGCTCTCCATTGTCTCGGACCACCACGGTCAGGTTGAAAGTGGTTCCACTCTCATCTCCCATCTTCCTGGTAGTCCTTATTTCTCCTGTATGTAGCTCTACCTTAAAGAGGTCCAGGTCAGAAATCTGGGCCAGATGGTAAAAGAGCCAAGCATTCTGCCCAGAGTCTGAGTCCATGGCTATGACTTTAGTGACCAGGTAGCCAGCAGGGGCAGTTCGAGGCACCATTTCAATGGCTGCTGACGAATTGGTTGAGGTAGGGTATAGGATGTGAGGGGCATGGTCATTCACGTCCACTACATACACGTTGGTGGTCACAGTGCTGCTCAGTGGTGGGCTCCCCTTGTCCCGGGCCTCCACAGTCACAAAGAACTCCCGAAATTTCTCATAATCAAAGGAGTTGACAGCATAAAGGCTGCCACTGGCACTGTTAATGGAGACATAGGAGGTGACTGGCAGCCCTTGAATCTCCCTCTCCATGAGGGAGTAGGTCACCTCCGAATTCTCCTTTTCATCTGGGTCTGTGGCTTGCACAGTGCAGAGCAACACCCCTGGCAAATTGTTTTCCTCGATGTAAATGGAGTAGGAGTCCTTCAGGAAGCTGGGGGGATTGTCATTGATGTCAGAGATCTCAACCTGCAGTGTCCGCTGGGATGTGAGCTGTGGTACTCCCCCATCAGTGGCTGTCACTGTGATGTTGTAGGCAGCCACCTGCTCCCTGTCCAGGGGGCCACTCACCACCAGTGTGTAGGAGTTTCCAAAGCCATTCAGTCGGAAAGGCAGTGTGGCCTCCAGGCCCAGGCTCACTTTCCGGTTGGGACCTGAATCTTGGTCATTGACACTGAGAAGGGCCACAACGGTGTTGGGCGCAGCATCTTCAGGCACTGGGCTGTACAGGTCCGTGAGCACCACCTCCGGTGCGTTATCATTCACATCCACGATGTCCACCAGCACCTTGCAGTGACCCACCATGGGCACTGGACCCCGGTCTGTTGCCTGCACATAGATCTGGTAGGAAGAGGCCTCCTCATAATCCAGCTCTCCACTTACCCGCACTTCCCCCGTGCTGGCATCGATGCTGAAGAGCTGCCTCTCCCGGTCCGACGTGTAGCTGCTCAAGGAGTAAGTGAGTTCGCCATTGGAGCCCTCATCCGGGTCTGAGGCATTCAGCTTCACCACCAATGTGCCTGGGGGAGCGTCCTCCCGAAGCTGGACGCGGTAGGTGGACTGGTCGAAGGCGGGAGAATTGTCGTTAGTGTCCAGGACAAGCACAGAGATCTGCGCGGTGCCTGAGCGGGCTGGGCTGCCCCCGTCCACAGCTGTGAGAACCAGGTGGTGCAAGACTGCCTGCTCGCGGTCTAGGCCCTTACGCAGCACCAGCTCCAGCACCTTACTGTTCTCCTGCAGGGGTTTCAGGTCCAGCTCGAAGTGCTCGCTGGGGCTGAGCTCGTAGGTCTGCACCGAGTTGGTGCCCACGTCGGGGTCCTGCGCGCTCTCTATGTGAAAGCGCGCTCCAGGTGCCACCGATTCGCTTACCTGAAGCTGGTAGTCGGGCCGCGGGAAGCGCGGCGAGTTGTCGTTTATGTCCAGTACCTCCACCTCCACGGCACTCACCGCCACGGGGCTGTGCGCCAGCACTTCCAGGCTGAGCAGGCAGCGAGGCCGCTGCTCACACAGCGCCTCCCGGTCAATGCGCTCGTTGACGAAGAGAGCTCCACTGGTCAGGTCCAGCTCCAGGTAGCGCGGGCTGGGCGCACCCAGGTGGTTGATACGCAGGCAGCCCGGACCCAAGCGCCGCAGCTCCAGCCCCAGTGCGCGAGCCACGTTGCCCACAAGCGCGCCAGGTGTCTGCTCCTCCGGCACCGAGTATCGCAGCTGGGAGGCCGCTGGGCCCGGCAGCAGCAGTAGCAGCAGGGAAAGCAGCAGCAGCCAGAACATGGGCGTCCGGAGCCGGGGATGCTCTGTCGCCCCAGGTCTGGTGCCCGCCAGCTCCATAGCCGCCGGCCGCGGCGGAGGCAGCCGGGCAGGGCCGGAGGCAGCAGCTTCCCTAGCCGTGCTCCACGCCGGGGCCGCGCCTCCGCCTCCGCCTCCGCTCGTACCGCCCTGCGCCCGCTCCCCCACGCCTCACGAGCTAGCAAACGCCGGGGCCGTTCCCCTTGTGGGCCCTCCGGAGGGCTCCTGGCCCCGCCGCCCGCTCTGATTCCCCATATCCCAGCTCCTCCGCTCGCCTCGGAGTCGCTCAGCCCGGCTTCGTTTCCTGCCGCCGCCGCCGCCGCCGCTGGTCCAGGAGGAGGGAAGAGGAAGCAGAAGAGGAGGGGGAGGAATGCTCAGCAAGTCCGGCTCCGATTCCGCACCGAGGTGGCGGACGGCGACCCGGACTGTCCAGTCGCTCCAGCCACTCCAGCCCCAGCTCCTTCGCCCCGGACCGGCCGGATCCCAGCAGACCCCGGGAACACGGCCACTCCCTTTTTCCCTGCCCCCACTGTCCTGTTCAGCCAGTCTCCACGGTCCCTCGGCTGCTGAACTGGTCTTGTAAGGAGATTATTCTAGGAAAAGCAGTTAAGTCTCTAGGACTCGGGCTTTCAGCTCCCAGAAAAAGATTTCCAAGCGCAAGTCAAGAAAATACACCGAGGGCCTTGGCTAACTACGGATATCTGGGCGGCGGCTCCACGTTCAAAGAAACAAACGCAAGTGAGGCGCTCTGGGGTTACTGATGACGGGGATTATTTCCCTGACACCAACATTTTCCCTGAATACTCCTAAATACTGCGGAAACTTCTAGGGCGGAGGGAGGGGGGGTGGCAAGTGCTGTCATCTTTCGCGGAGCAAGCCTAAAATTAGCATCCTGCGATCCAACACTCAATTCTGCTCCTAGCCAAGTGGCTTTTACTTCCAGTGTGTGCCTTGGCAAATAACCAATATTTCAGGTTTTAATATTCTTTCTTTAAAAAATTGGTTCCATGAAGCTGCAGGCTAAGCTCTTATTTAACCCCTTTTGATCATAGTGGGGAGAATCTGGTAAAATTTTAAAGAGATTCTTCCCTCGAGCTTTTCCTCATTTTACTTCAAATTTTTTTTCATTTATCACCCAAGACATTTTCTTTCTTTCAAGAGTGATTTATTTTTTTTTTCTTTAATGGATGACAATGTCTTCAAGAGCCTACAAAACCATTACATCAAGAGAGTTACTCTTGATTCCCCAAGCCTGGCTGGAATTTGGACTCCATTAATGCCTTGCAGTGAAAAGTCTGCTGTTACTAAGCAAAATGTGGAAGGCTGGGATTTATCTCACAATAGCCAGCAATTTCAATGGCTGCAGCTCATCTTACATAAATATAAGTTTCCTTTACCCCTCCGGGTCTCTGTTCCCCTAAGACTCCCCCCTTGTATTGCTGCAGAGGCAACAAAAGGATAACCAATTGTCAGTGAACAAGAAGGCAGAAGGATCAGAGGAAGCCTTTCTGTTCTGTGTCCTTGCCTCTGTTTCTCTGTTTTGAACATCCACTGTTCGCAGGCCCTCCCATCTATTCCACAAGAGTTTAAAATTCATTGTCCCACTTGTACAAAAGCACTCACTAAAGTGTTCTTTCTCCTTCTTTCTCTCAGCATCCTCTCACCCCTAGATCTTCTGCTGTCATTTTCTAGCTATGAACTGGAACAAAACTAGAAGGAGACCTGACATTTGGCACACTTCCCTCCTTCAGGGCATAGTTGAAGGGGCCAAGGCACCCAGGTTTCAAAGGCCTGGACTAGCACATCTCTTCCTCCCACCTACCAAGTACAGCAGCTGACAACTCCACAACCTAACCCATTTTATTCCAGAGAAGCTCCCAGCTTCCTCCTATCCCTGCTGCTTCTTATTTGTCCTCTTTGTTCCCTCAGGAGTGCAAAGTGGGAAGCAATTTCCATCACATTCTATTCCTGTTTCTGGTCTTAAGCCTCTGGCTGCTCCCTCTCTGTCTGCTTCCTCCCAAAATGTCCCTACAGTAACTCTGTCTCTGCTGTGGTAATTTGATCTCAGAAAGCCTTTAACTCTCAAGTGCATGAAATGTAGGCCTGGCCTATGTCTTCACCCATTACTTATTTCTGAAAATAAATGGGTTATAGGTGGAATCAAGTTATAAGTTGTCAGGAAGAATGACCTTTTCTTCCCTCATCTCCTCCCAGGCTTTCACAGTCGCTGCCACCTCTGCCCACAGCTCTGAAACCTGGTCACTAGGCATTGACCATGCGTGGACCTGTGCCCCTGAAAAGATCACAGGCACTTAAAGAAGAGATTAAAATGACAGAGGCTTGGTAATGTTTTTAATGGAAGCCCCCAAGTGTCAGATCTCAGGAGAAAAATCAGGGCTCCTCTATTAGCAATCTTGTCATCTTCCAGCAAGGACATCTGCCAGGTTGTCCATTTTGATGTGTTGGGATCATAAGCTTCAACTAGTACTTACTCCCTCAATGGCTGAGAAGACAAACATAGCACCAACACAAATCAGCCACCTCTTCAAAGACGTACTAAAGAGATGGCAAACTCTGTATTTGGCACCACAATGATTTAGTTGCTCATACTATTGTACATGTCTCATGCCAACCTTACTAGTTGGTGGAATAGGATTGCTTAGATTGCTGGCAAGTGCCCTGTCTACGAATATTAATACTAATGCCTCAACCACACCACTGTGCATTCCTTCCTTTCCTTGGACCTTCAAGAACCCCCTATTGAAAAGCAGAATAGCGCAGATTTTGAAGTCAGTCACACCCCTGCCAATGACTAACCGTGTGGACTTGGTCATGTTACTTAACCTAAGCTTCAGTTTACTCATTTTAATTGGGGAAGACAATTTTAAGTAAACTCATAGAATTATTACGATTACATGAGATGATGTATATAAAACAATCTGAGAGAGATTAAGAGGTATAAACTTCCACTTACAAAATAAATAAGTCACAGGTACGAAATGTACACTATGGGGAATACAGTCAATAATAATGTGATATCTTTGTATGGTGACAAACGCTAACTAGACTTATCACGGTGATCATTTTGTAACACATAGAAATATTGAATCACTATGTTGTGTACCAGAAATTAACATAGTGCTGTTGGTCAATTATACTTCACAAACACACAGAAAAAGAAATCACACAACACTGTAAATCAACTATACTCCAATAAAATTTTTTAAAAAAGAAATAAGATCTGTGGTTAAGAGGTGGGGAGGGTAGGAGAGGGGAGTTTAGATGAAGGTAGTCAAAAGGTACAAACTGCAAGTTATAAGATAAGTACTAAGGATATAATATACAACATGATAAATATAATTAACACTGCTGTATGCTATACATGAAAGCTGTTAAGAGAATAAATCCTAAGAGTTCTCATCACGAGGAAAAAATTTTTCTTTTATTTTCTATCTATATAAGATAATGGATGTTCATTAAACTTATTGTGGTAATCACTTCATGATGTATGTAACTTAAATCATCATGCTGTACACCTTAAAATTATACAATGCTGTATGTCAATTATATCTCAATAAAACTGGAAAGAAGAAAAACCAATCTGCATAGTAATTGACAAGTACGTTATTATTATCATTATTATTGTTATTATTGAAATGCAACAATTTATTATCATCAGATAACCTTAGTTGACAGTCTATATATAGCATGGCCCTTTAAGGTATCAAACAGAGATAAGCACCGGTAACTATGCCAGACAGAAAGTCAGTGATGATGGAGAAGATGAGTGTGCACCAAAGTTAAGCTTACCCAATTATTTCTAGAGCTTAGCCTATATTTTGAAAACAAAAACCAGTCCCTTTCTATATCAGCAAAGAAAAGGGACTTCCATCATGAGAATTCCTTCAAGGGATTTGTTCCCTCACAAGAGATTCACCTTTTTAGGATATGTGAAAATACTTTAGCAACAGAGTACAGAAGTGTTCCCAAAAATGCTGTAATCTCTAGCTCCCAGTATAGAGCTTGGCACAGAGGTACTTAATTAATGTTTCTTGAACAGAACTAAATTTACAACTTTACCTGTGCAATCCTCTCAAATAGAAATAGCTTCATCTTTTCTCTCCCCCTTTTAAATGGTCTCTATATTTCAATGTCCATCTTAAAACCTACCTAATCCATGAAACACTGTCTACTCTAAACATACGGTCTTTTTTTTTCTCTTTCATAGTCTACATCTCTCTCAATGCTGACATTCAGAATTCTGAATGTGTCATTCTTTAATTCATCCAAATGCTTTAATATTATTTCCTTACCTTAATTATACACAACCTACAAGCAGAAGCCATGTTGTATATGTCTGTGCATTTCTTCACAGTGTAGGAAAACTTACAGACTCTCAATAAATAAGTGATGGCTGTTTCATTTTCTTCAGATCCTTTTTTAGCAGATTCAAGAAGTGCTGCTACTTCTCCCTTTTTTCCCCAGGTCTAATGGTGAGAAGGCTCAAGAGCCTACAATGATTTTACTTCCTTTAAATTTTGAAATTCAAAATATTTCAAACCTGGAGAACTGAATCCTACTAATGAAGTTGCTGGACTCTAAGAAAGGCTCTGCTCAAAAGTATTATCACTCTTTCTACTTTATATTATAATTATAAATTGTAAAATAAAGGTATTCCTTGCTCATAACTAACATGGAAAGTGACATGATACGAGAAGTGCCACAAAAAGACATGATTTTGTTTACCCCCATGTTGGATGAGAACTTTGAAATAGTATCCCTTAATTGTATCCCTTAACTGTATTTGTAAAATGCATCTATCACAAGGTCATTGGACACAGGAGCAAAACCAATCAGAACACAACCCAATTAAGCCTCTAAGAAAAATACTGGTATGGGACTTCCCTGGTGGTCCAGTGGTTAAGACTCCCAATGCAGGGGGCCCGGGTTCTATCCCTGGTCAAGGAACTAGATCCCCCATGCCACAACTAAAGATCCCGCGTGCCACAACTAAAAAAAGAGGAACGATCCCACATGCGGCAACGAAGATCCCGCATGCCAACTAAGACCTGGAGCAGTCAAATAAATAAATAAATATTAAAAAAAAAAAGAAGAAAGACAAATACTGGTACTCAGTGAACTCTCCTAATTCACATAAATTTTCCTTTCTCTATTATTAGTGCCATTACAAATCATTTTACTTTGGGGAACCAAACAATCTGGAGTCTTTTGGTCACAGGGCAAGGGGACATGCTCATTAGTTGGATCAGGCTTTGGGCTGACCATTATGGGAGTACCTGCCAAATAGGGAAGGTTCTAATTTTCAATTTTAAGTTGTATATTTATGTTGTTCCACAAACTGAGCACATGATATATAATTTAAAAACAGAGACAAATGAACATCCCAATGTTTAGTGTGGTCCAAAATAGTTTTAAAATTCCATCTTGTTATAAACGAACTGCACTTCTGATCTTTATGCATCTTCAGAAGGAAAATGTTTACCAACATGATTACAGCATTTGTCACAGGTACAGCATCCAATGGTTGGAGAGATAAAAAAGATTTTTCAAATAACATTATGGCTGAATTTTTTCCACAGTCCCTTCCCTCCAGAGGGAATGCATTAACTTTTAGGGAAAGATCCTCTAAGTTTTTATTGATAGTTCTGAGAAATTAATATACTGTTGATTTTTGACTGAGGCATTTGCTTAGAATAAGCAAAGGAACTCAAACTATCTTTGGACAAGTACTAGTAAAAACAGAGAATACATTAAAGTCTTGGGGCAGATTGTGTAATATAAGAGATAAAATCAAACTATTCAATTTTTTGAGGGCTTTGCTTCTCTATCAGTATTTTCAATTGAGATGGCCTACCAAGAATCACAGAATATTAAAGGTTGAGAGAGATTTAGAAAGTATCTCACCCAAATTCTTTATTTTTCATTGAACAAAATGTTTCAGTAGAACTTGAACCTCAAGGTCAGTGAGGAGATAGGAAGCATAAAAGTGCTATAAGTAAGCCAAGTGACAAATGATCTTCCAGAGTACTAGAAGAACTTACGGATGTGACTAGAGTACCAAATTTCCTATTTTTAAAAAAGTGCCATTGAGTTTGATATAAATTCCTTCAAAACTCTATTGTTACTAAAGTAACTGTATATGAGCACTTAAAGGCATTCAATACTAGGGACTACTTTGGCTTAACTGAAAACTGGTAACATCAAACCTACCACATAGACTTAAAAAAAATTTCACATGGGCATTTTAGATTTTCAGTTGCCAGACTCATTGATAAGGGAAATGCTACAGGCATAGTCTATTTGGAATTCGTGGAGACATTAAACAAATTCCCCCCAATATATCCTTACAGACAAAAGGAAGAAAGAAAGGCTGCAAGACAGTATGATTAGATGATTTCATAATTGTTTGGATAACAGTGAGACAAAAAGTGTTTATTAATGGAATGCTTCAGCCTGGAAGGAAAATTCCTGTAGGTGCCTGCCGAGATTCACCATTGGTCTTATCCCTTATTCAATATTTTATCAATGACTCAAAGTAAGGAAGCACCAAGTGTCCAGGCCAATCCAGCAACAAGTTGAGCTCTCTAGAATGAGAATATCAACTGCCTAGGGTAAAACATGATTCTAATTCAATAACATTAGTACCAGTATTCTATCTGAGACTCAATACATGCCAGAAATTGGTAAGTTTGTATTTAATTTCTGGCTTCCAGTATTGCCATTAAAACCTGTTCCAAGCTTCCATTCATCACTCAAGGCCTTTTATTTTAATAGAAAAACTTGTTTGGCTCTGTTTCTCCTCTGCAGTTCTTGGGATTTTAGCCATAGAATAAAATAAGATGGTAATTTGGCACTAAAAAATATCCTTGTTCCCAAGTGGGTTTTAGCCACAGCATTCATCGATCTGTATACTGTTTTTCTCTATTTCAAAAAATGTAGATATTGTTGAGGTACCTCAAGTTGGAACTGTTTTCCAGGATATGACCTAAGCTCAGTCTAAAGGAAGGCCATGGTATCTCCTTTCTATACCCATTGTGTTTGTTGCTTGGAGAAAACAAACTTATACTTCCACCTAAAAAGGGTGAATTCTCAAAAGCATCTGTTCATATATTCAGAGTATCAAGTAATTGTTGGCTTTTGGGGTCCTCCTTGCCATGCTGATGCCTTAGCACTACTGTTTACATATTATGTCTATACATATTAACTCATTTAATGCTCACAAGAGCACAATCCGCAGTCAGGTTGGTACTGATGAAGAAACTGGATCCCAAAAAGGTGAAGGAATTAACAGAATCTTCAGGAAGCTCTTGTCCATGCCCTTGTTTCTTGAGATAGTAACACTACATCTGACCACTACACATGCACTTCTAATTAAGAATCATGTTACTGGCCTCCAGCAATTTCCAAGTATTTTATATGAGATCCTATCCAATTGTTTTTGGGTTTTTTTTGCGGTACGTGGGTGTCTCACTGTTGTGGCCTCTCCCGTTGCGGAGCACAGGCTCCGGATGCGCAGGCTCAGCAGCCATGGCTCATGGACCCAGCTGCTCCGCGGCATGTGGGATCTTCCCGGACCGGGGCACGAACCCGTGTCCCCTGCATCGGCAGGCGGACTCTCAACCACTGCGCCACCAGGGAAGCCCTCCAATTGTTTTTATAACTACGATTTTTTTGTCTTTTAGAGACTTCAATTGGAATATATATATATATATATATATATATATATATATATATATATATACACATACACATACATACATATATATGTATTTGGACTATATATATCTTTTAAATGGCTGGCCTTAGCAAAAGTGTTATACAAAATAGATTTGTATTTCATATCCCAGCCTCTTCCTTCAGTACTATCTTCCCACCTATGATATTCTGCCTAAGTAATGGGGTTTTACAAATGAATTTTTTTTTTTTTTAGCTGCACCGCAGGGCTTGCAGGATCCCACCTACAATATTCTGCCTAAGTAATGGGGTTTTACAAATGAATTGGCTTGTGGGATCTTAGTTCTCCCACCAGGGATTGAACCCGGGCCCCCTGCATTGGATGCAGAGAGTCCTACCCACTGGACTGCCAGGGAATTCCCAGACTTTTCTAATATAAATCTCATTAGTGTATTCCTTGTGATGGATTTTGTTACATAAATCCTTTAGCAGTTATGTGTACATTATAAGGTGGGTAAAACATAAATTCTCTAAATTAGCCAAGTTAAGATGTACTATGTATTCTGTGATATTAAAAGATCCTTTAAGGCATTTTGATGAGAAATTATTGTTACCTAAAACCTTTATCAAAGTTAGAAACCTTTTATTAAAATTAGAAAAGACTTATAGATTCTTCAATTTTGTGGTATCCTCAGAACTTTTTACACATATCTTTTAGGTAGTAAGATCTAGGATTAAATTTCTCTAGCAATAATACACGCAATTCCACTTCAAAGTTTTTAATCCCATTGTATGCTTAGGTCATGCACCTACTTAGGTTCCTCTTACAATAATCCTGCTTGATGTAAAACCAGACTCCAAGATTCAAGATCTGGCTCTACTGTTTATTATGTGTCATTGGGAAAGTTTTTTTTTTTTCCTCTAAATCTCAGCTTAGTAAAATAAAGAAAAATAGTACTTACTACCAACAGTTCCTGCTAGACATTTATTCAGATAAAGCATGTAAATTTTTCATTGTATAAATTCTCAATGATTATTAGCCAGAAAAAGGAGGGGTGCAGCATGGGGATAGAAGTCTCATAAAATTATCCAAATAACCTGAGGAGAAAGGAGGGATGAGTCAAAAGACAGCAAAAGCCCAAGTTTCTGCATTCCTTTTTTGCGTACTCTACTTGACTGACAGAATTGAGAAGAAAAATCTAGTTCTATTTATAGTAATGGTTCTATTTATACAGCATCTCTGAACTAAGGGTCTCAAAGATCATTTAACTTATACATCTACAACTTGAAGTTGCTTGATGCCAACTTCAGCTTTTCAGCCCTGAATAGGAAAATATATATGTGTGTGTGTGTGTGTGTGTGTGTGTGTGTGTGTGCGCGCGCATGTGTGTATACACACACATACATATATATACACAAAACTCCCCAATCAATCAACACTTTAATGTGAGACTTTTCTTTAAATCTATTGGGGAATTTTCCAATAAACCCAGTGAGCCAAAGACAATGGGGTGGTAACTTTAATGAAGATATAAAACTGAAGCATAGAATGGTTTGATAATTTACTAGAAATACAGAGTTGATTTCAAGCAGAACTGGGGAAAAAAATCTCACTTTCTCTCTTTCCAACTCAATGTTACATCTATTACAACAGAGTTATCACCCTAAGATATTCAATATCCTTTATAATTAAAATTTCATCATAGCCTCTCATGATTGGTTTTCTGCTGTACTCTCAAACTAGACTAGTATTCCTCTGATCCAATTATCATAAGCTCATTTAAACTGTATATGAAAGATTTATTGGTTCATAAATCAATGAATGCATAGGATATATTGGACATATGCCTCCTGCGATATGTAGATTTAGTGTTCCTTAAGCTAGCAGGAGTTGAAGAATAAATAGGATTTTCAAGTTACAAAAAGTCATTCTTTCCAAGTGTCAACAATGATGTGTTAAGAAAGTAGCAGCAACCCTAAAAAAGACTGTGAGTTTCCTGAGTACAAGGATGAATATTGCATCCTTGGATGAAAAATTTAGCTATAATTCTGAGAACTAGGCAATTTTAGTTTGGGGGTAGGCACAGAAAATTAAATTATCATGGATTATTCCCTATTCTTATTCTCTCCCCAACATATTTTGAAAAGAATCATGGAGGGATTCAATGGTGTTACAATAGATAACCAAATTAAATTATCAAATTTAATTCTCATTAAAGAATTGTATATGCATCAAGGTTACTGAGTCAACATTAAAAGTGAATGGAGGGACTTCCCTGGTGGCACAGTGGTTAAGAATCCGCCTGCCAATGCAGGGGACACAGGTTCAAGCCCTGGTCCGGGAAGATCTCACATGCTGCAGATCAACTAAGCCTGAGCACCACAACTACTGAACCGATGCTCTAGAGCCCACGTGCCACAACTACTGAGCCCGTGAGCCACAACTACTGAGCCCGTGAGCCACAACTACTGAAGCCTCCGGGCTTGGAGCCCGTGCTCCACAACAAGAGAAGCCCACAATGAGAAGCCCCCAGACCTCAACAAAGAGTAGCTCCCGCTGACTGCAACTAGAGAAAGCCCACGTGCAGCAACGAAGACCCAATGCAGACAAAAATAAATAAATAAATAAGTGAATGGAGGTTTATTTTCTCTTGATGACAATGATAGAGACGCTATTCAACAATAAATTCCTAAAAAATTCCTAGAGCTCTGAAAAAACAACATCTACAAATTCACTTAGGTGGTTGTGTAAATTTATGTGTATAACTTCGAGAGGAAAAATGTTGTTTGATATCTCAGTAGGACATAGACATATTTGCATACTTGGTTAAAGTGAGCTGTAAAAAAATTAAATTTAATGCCTTTATGTGATTTCCATTAGTTATCTTAAAATAGAATGCATCTTGGAACTCTTTCAAATTGCATATTAAGAAATTTACAGAATGATACTGACTTCAATATATATTTTCTTGAGAATTTTGTTTCAGCTTTCTTTATATCTTCACACTTTTGAGTCCAAGACTGAGGTTCTAAGCTTGGGGAACTTAAAAAAGTTAATAAATTTTTTTAAAAAAGTGAATGGAGGGACTTCCCTGGTGGTGCAGTGGTTAAGAATTCGCCTGCCAATGCAGGGGACACAGGTTCTATCCCTGGTCTGGGAAGCTCCCACGTGCCGCAGAGCAACTAAGCCTGTGCACCACAACTGCTGAGCCTGTGCTCTAGAGGCCACAGCCACAACTATTGAATCTGTGTGCCACAACTACTGAAGCCCACGTGCCCTACAGCCCATATGCCACAACTACTGAGACCACACACCACAACTACTGAAGCCCACATACTCTAGGGCCTGCGTGCCACAACTACTGAAGCCTGTGCACCTAGAGCCCATGCTCCACAAGAGAAGCTACCGCAATGAGAAGCCCGTACTCGCCACAACTAGAGAAAGCTTGTGCACAGCAACAAAGACCCAATGAAGCCAAAAAAAAAAAAAAAGAAATTATAAAATGATGAAAACTTAAAACAAATGTATGCATGGGGACTTCCCTGGTGGCCCAGTGGTTAAGAATCCACCTTCCAATGCAGGGGATGTGGGTTTGATCCCTGGTCGGGGAACTAAGATCCCACTTGGGGAGGGGCAACTAAGCCTGCGCGCCGCAACTACTGACCTGCATGCTCTGGAGCCCACGTGCCACAACTAGAGAGCCTGCATGCCACAACTACTGACCTCATGTGCTCTGGAGCCCACACACTCTGGAGCCTGTGCACCACAACGAAAGATCCCACATGCTGCAATGAAGATCCTGCATGCCGCAGCTAACCTGCCACAGCCAAATAAGTTAAATAAATAAATAAGTAAATAAAAATATGCATGGAACATGTTTTTTTAAAAGAGCTGTAAACACATATAATTGTGACTGTACTTAGGTTTTGGGATTACAGATGATTTCTTTTCCTAAAACATCTACAATGATCATGTGAATTTTTAACGGAAAAATTATTTTAAAATCTATTTTCAACTTTACTGGCTACCTATTTCCTCATGATAAAATCTAAAATTCTAAGCATTGCATTGAAGGATCTTATCTGATTCTAACTTACCTTTCTAGCCTCAACTTCTTCCTTGCTTACACATGTACAGTATACTCTGGCCAAAACAAACTATTTTCAGATTCTCTTATGCTTTCTCATTCCTCCAGGCCTCTATGGTTTTTGCTCTGCCTGAAATACTCATTCTCCACTCTACCTCCTTGCTTCCTAAATGATCCATTAATCTTCTGCTGTAGAGATATCTTACATGGGAAGATTTCCCTGCCTATCCCCACCCTCCATCAAACACCATACTGAGTTAGTTGCTTTTCCTCTGGGCTTCCTACGTAGCACGTATTTGTTTCACTGTAGCTCTAATTTGTTTGTATTATATTTGACAGTTTACCTGTTTGTTGTTGAGATATCTTTCACTGTTATGGATTATATCTTATCTGTCTCCACATTTTGAGTGTCTCATGCTCAAAAAAGCATGTCAAATGGAGTGACTAGAATAAAGAAATATAGAAATTGTTGTATGTCAAGTAAAGCCACAAATACCACCTCTAATAAAGTTTGGTTATCTGAGTGTTTTTGTGTTTTCTTTTTTTACTGAAATATAGTTGATTTACAATGTCATGTTAGTGTCAGGTATACAGCACAGTGATTCAGTTATATACATATACACACACATATATACGTATATATGTATATATATGTGTATATATATATATTTTTTCAGATTCTTTTACCTCATAGGTTATTGTCTGAATGTTTTAAGTGAAAGCATGTGCTCTCTTGGTTCAGTTACTAAGTATTTCATAGTAGAATTAATGTATGAATTACTTTCTTTCCAAAATTAATAATAAAATATTTAAATCCCCCTATGAAGTATTTCAATACTACTTAGATGCTAGTCTGCTGGTGATAAAACTGTATAATAGGGAATCTCAGCTAATGGCAGCCTAAATTATTCAGAGCAGCCATCTTACTAAAAGCAAGTAAATATTCTGGATAAAATATTAAAACAATTATCTTAAAAGCACTAAAAACCAGATAAGTTAATGAGGAACTGCTAAGACAAATTCTGGAGGAAACTTAAATCCAAAGAGGTGAGTAGAATTTTGAACTTGCTTTTCGTTCTGAAAGCATCTGCCAACACAAACTTGGACATAAATTCAGATAATTTGTGGGATGAGGAAGACAGAAATTAAGGACCAGAATGTACCTAAACTAAGGATTCTTATAGGATCTCCAAACTACAGTAATCTGGAATCCCAAGGACTATATTCTCCAGGTAATGGTGTAACAAACCTATCCACTCTCCAGCCCAGAGAACTGCTGGGGAGTTTGACTTGGAGCCAATCAGAACAGAAGGAAAACAGGAAAGGAAAAAAAATCTTATAAAAGTTGTGGTTGGATACTGGATATCCCACAGATTTTCAGCTGGGTATACATAGAGTCTAAGTCTCCAAAGACCCTCAAGTCTTGAACTTAGATTAAAGCAGTTTACAACTAGTAGTTTTCAGACACTGGCAGGTGTAAATAAAAATCTATCCTGAAGGCACTTTCATTCAAGATCTCAGGATATCCTGACAAATATTATTTTCAGGGTAATGACCATCACAAGTCAGGGGAAATCTGGCACACATGGAAATATGGAGCTGTGATCAAAAACCAGCTGAAGGGCTTCCCTGGTGGCACAGTGGTTGAGGGTCCGCCTGCCGATGCAGGGGACATGGGTTCATGCCCTGGTCCGGGAGGATCTCACATGCCGCGGAGCGGCTGGGCCTGTGAGCCGTGGCCGCTGAACCTGCACGTCCGGAGCCTGTGCTCCGCAACGAGAGAGGCCACAACAGTGAGAGGCCTGCTTACCACAAAAAAAACCCCAAAAAACAGCTGAAGCAGCACACAGCAGAAACATACTTTCAGACTGCAGACTCTAGAAATATCAAAGATTTAACATATTTAAAGAGATAAAAAGCAAGCTTGAAAATATTTTCATAGAAAAAATAAATTTAAAATGTCCCAGCAGATTTGAACAATAATAAATAGAATTTTTAAATGAATAATATAATAACTAAAAAAAAAAACCTCAAGGGAAACTTCTAATAGCATATTAGACACAAAATGAAGACAAAATTAGCAAAACTGAAAGAAAACTAGTAAGAAATAACTCATAAAACAGCACAATGAGGGGTTTCCCTGGTGGCGCAGTGGTTGAGTGTCCGCCTGCCGATGCAGGGGACACGGGTTCGTGCCCCGGTCTGGGTGGATCTCACATGCCGCGAAGCGGCTAGGCCTGTGAGCCATGGCCGCTGAGCCTGCGCGTCCGGAGCCTGTGCTCCGCAATGGGAGAGGCCACAACAGTGAGAGGCCTGCGTATGTATGGCAAAAAAAAAAAAATTTAATATAAAAATAGTTTTATATACTTGCAACAAAAACTATAAAATAAAAAAATTTTTAATAGCATTTAAGATAGCATCAAAATATCAAATATCTAATGAAAGTTGTGCAAAGACCTTAAGTGAGGGGGTAGAAAAAGGTATTCCATGTAAATGGAAACAAAAAGAAAGCTGGAGGGCTTCCCTGGTGGCGCAGTGGTTGAGAGTCCACCTGCCGATGCAGGGGATGCGGGTTCGTGCCCCGGTCCAGGAGGATCCCACATGTCATGGAGTGGCTAGGCCCATGAGCCATGGCTGCTGAGCCTGCGCGTCCAGAGCCTGTGCTCCGCAACAGGAGAGGCCACAACAGTGAGAGGCCTGCGTACCGCCAAAAAAAAAAAAAGGAAGAAAGAAAGCTGGAGTATCAATACTTATATCAGACAAAATACACTTTAACACAAAGAGTATAATAAGACACAAAGAAGGAACTTACATTATAATAAAGGGATCAATCCAACAAGAAGATGTAACAACTGTAAATATATTGCGTTGGCCAAAAAGGTCGTTCAGGTTTTTCTGTAAGATCTTATGGAAAAACCTGAATGACCTTTTTGACCAACCCAATATATGCACCCAACATAGGAGCACCTAAATACATAAAGCAAATATTAACAAATGTAATGAAAGAAATAAACAGTAACGCAATAATAGAAAAGGACTTTAACATGTCACTTACATTAGTGAATAGATCACCCAGACAGAAAATCAATAAGGAAATGCTGGCCTTAAATGACACATTAGGCCAGATGAACTTAATAGATATATAGTCCATTCCATGCAAAAGCAGCAGAAAACACATTCTTTTCAAGTACACATGGAGCATTCTCCAGGATAGATCACTTGCTAGGCCACAAAACAAGTCCCAGTAAATTTTAGAAGAATGAAATCACATCAAGCATCTTTTCCAGCCACAACACTACAAGACTAGAAATCAACTATAAGGAAAAAACTGTAAAAAAAACCCCAAGAACACAAATATGTGGAGGCTAAACAATATGCTAAACAACCAATGGGTCACTGAAGAAGTCAAAGAGAAAATCGAAAAATACCTGGAGATAAATGAAAACAGAAACACAACGATCCCAAATCTATGGGACACAGCAAAAGCAGTTCTAAAAGGGAAGATTACAGCAATACAAGCCTACCTTAGGAAATAAGAAAAATCTTAAACAATCTAACTTTACACCTAAAGGAACTAGAAAAAGAATAACAAACAAAACTGAAAGTTAGCAGAAGGAAAGAAATCATAAAGACCAGAGAAGAAATTTATGAAATAGAGACTAAAAAAAAAAATAGAAAAGATCAATGAAACTAAAAGCTGGTTCTTTGAAAAGATAAACAAAATTGATAAACCTTTAGCCAACTCATGAAGAAAAAAAGAGGACCCAAATAAATAAAATCAGAAATGAAAAGAAGTGACAACTGACACCACAGAAATACAAATATCATAAGAGATTACTATGAACAATTATATGCAAATAAAATGGACAACCTAGAAGAAATGAATAAAGCAAAAGTAAACAAATGGGACCACATCAAACTAAAACAGTTTTGCACAGCAAAGGAATCTATCAACAAAATGAAAACGCCACCTACTGATTGGGACAAGATATTTGCAAATGATATATCCAATAAGCTGTTAATATACAAAATATACAAAGAACTCAACATCTAAAAAACAAACAACCTGGGCTTCCCTGGTGGTGCAGTGGTTGAGAGTCCACCTGCCAATGCAGGGGACACGGGTTCGTGCCCCAGTCTGGGAAGATCCCACATACCGTGGAGTGGCTGGGCCCATAAGCCACGGCCACTGAGCCTGTGCGTCTGGAGCCTGTGCTCCACAACGGGAGAGGCCACAACAGTGAGAGGCCTGCATACCGCAAAACAAACAAACAAACAAACAAAAAACAACCTGATTAAAAAATGGTCAGAAGATCTGAATAGACATTTTTCCAAAGAAGACATACAGATAGCCAACAGTTACACGCAAAGATGCTCAACGTCACTAATCATCAGGGAAATGCAAATCAAAACCACATTGAGACATCACCTCACACCTGTCAGAATGGCTATTATCAAAAAGACAACAAATAAGAAAGAAGTGTTGGTGACAATGTGGAGAAAAGGGAACACTCATGCACTGTTTAAAGGAATGTAAATCAGTGCAGCCACTATGGAAAAAAGTATGATGTTTCCACAAAAGATTAAAAATAGAACTACCATACAATCCAGCAATTCCACTTCTGGGTATTTTTCCAAAGAAAATGAAAACACTAGTTTGAAAAGATATATGAACCCCTATGTTCACTGCAGCATTAATCACTATTAATAGCCAAGATACGGAAGCAACCTAAGTGCCCAGCAACAGTGCCCAGTTGAGATGAATACTACTCAGCCATAAAAAAGAATGAAATCTTGCCATTTGTGACAACCTGGATGGACCTTGAGGTTATTATGCTAAGTGAAATAAGTCAGACAACCACAAATACTGTAAGATTCCACTTATATGTGGAATCTAAAAACAAAACAAATGAATAAACAAAACAGAAACAAGGTCATAGATACAGAGAACAAACAGGTGGTTGCCAGAAGGGAAGGGGTTGGGGGATGAGTGAACTAGGTAAGGGAAATTAAGAGGTGCAAACTTCCAGTTACAGAATAAACGAGTCACAGGTATAAAATGTACAGTGTGGAAAATACAGTCAATAATAATGTAATATCTTTGTATGGTGACAAATGGTAACTAGACTTATTATGGTGATCATTTCATAACGTACAGAAATATCAAGTCTCTATGTTGTGCACCAGAACTAACATAGTGCTGTAGGTCAATTATACTTCAAAAAACAAACAAACTGGGCTTCCCTGGTGGCGCAGTCGTTGAGAGTTCGCCTGCCGATGCAGGGGACACGGGTTTGTGCCCCGGTCCGGGAAGATCCCACATGCCACGGAGCGGCTGGGCCTGTGAGCCGTGGCCGCTAAGCCTGTGCCTCCAGAGCCTGTGCTCCGCAACAGGAGAGGCCACAACAGTGAGAGGCCTGCATACCACAAAAACAAACAAACAAACTCATAGAAAAAGAGATCAGATTTGTGGTTACCAAAGGAGGGGGTGGGGGAGAGGGAGAATTGGATAAAGGTGGTTCCAAAATATTTAATTTTAAAAAGCAAGTGCTGGGCTTCCCTGGTGGCGCAGTGGTTGAGAGTCCGCCTGCCGATGCGGGGGACTCGGGTTCGTGCCCCGGTCCGGGAAGATCCCACATGCCACAGAGCGGCTGGGCCCGTGAGCCATGGCCGCTGAGCCTGCGCGTCCG
>NW_020837948.1:155214-186145 GCF_003676395.1 Aethalodelphis obliquidens
AAAAAAAAAAAAAAAAAAAAAAAAAAAAAGCAAGTGCTGAGGAACCAAGATGGCGGTGTAGAAGGACGTGCTCTCACTCCCTCTTATGAGAACACCAGAATCACAACTAGCTGCTGGACAATCATCCACAGGAAGACACTGGAACTCACCAAAAAAGATACCCCACATCCAAAGACAAAGGAGAAGCCACAATGAGATGGTAGGAGAGGCGCAATCACAGTAAAATAAAATCCCATAATTGCTGGGTGGGTGACTCACAGACTGGAGAACACTTATACCACAGAAGTCCACCCACTGGAGTGAAGGTTCTGAGCCCCACGTCAGGCTTCCCAACCTGGGGGTCTGGCAACGAGAGGAGCAATTCCTAGAAAATCAAACTTTGAAGGCTAGTGGGATTTGATTGCAGGACTTTGACAGGACTGGGGGAAACATAGACTCCACTCTTGGAGGGCACACACAAAGTAGTGTGCACATTGGGACCCAGGGGAAGGAGCAGTGACCCCAGGGGAGACTGAACCAGACCTGCCTGCTAGTGTTGGAGGGTCTCCTGCAGAGGCAGGGGGTGGCTGTGGCTCACCGTGGGGACAAGGACACTGGCAGCAGAAGTTCTGGGAAGTACTCCTTGGCGTGAGCCCTCCCAGAGTCTGTCATTAGCCCCACCAAAGAGCCCAGGTAGGCTGCAGTGTTGGGTCACCTCAGTCCAAACAACCAACAGGGAGGGAACCCAGCCCCACCCATCAGCAGTCAAGAGGATTAAAGTTTTACTGAGCTCTGCCCACCAGAGCAACAGTCTGCACTACCCACCACCAGTCCCTCCCATCAGGAAACCTACACAAGCCTCATAGATAGCCTCATCCACCAGAGGGCAGACAACAGAAACAAGAAGAACTACAATCCTGCAGTCTGTGGAACAAAAACCACATTCACAGAAAGATAGACAAGATGAAAAGGCAGAGGGCTATGTACCAAATGAAGGAACAAGATAAAACCCCAGAAAAACAACTAAATGAAGTCGAGATAGGCAACCTTCCAGAAAAAGAATTCAGAATAATGATAGTGAAGATGATCCAGGACCTCAGAAAAAGAATGGAGGCAAAGATCGAGAAGATGCAAGAAATGTTTAACAAAGACCTACAACAATTAAAGAACAAGCAAACAGAGATGAACAAAACAATAACTGAAATGAAAACTACATTAGAAGGAATCAATAGCAGAATAACTGAGGCAGAAGAACGGATAAGTGACCTGGAAGACAGAATGGGAGAATTCACTGCTGAGGAAGGGAATAAAGAAAAAAGAAGGAAAAGAAATGAAGACAGCCTAAGAGACCTCTGGGACAACATTATATGCAACAACATTTGCATTATAGGGGTCCCAGAAGGAGAAGAGAGAAAGAGAGGACCAGATAAAATATTTGAAGAGATTATAGTCAAAAACTTCCGTTACACGGGAAAGGAAATAGCCACCCAAGTCCAGGAAGCTCAGTGAGTCCCATACAGGATAAACCCAAGAAGAAACACACCGAGACACATAGTAATTAAATTGGCAAAAATTAAAGACAAAGAAAACTTATTGAAACCAGCAAGGGAAAAACGACAAATAACATACAAGGGAACTCCCAAAAGGTTAACAGCTGATTTCTAAACAGAAACTCTACAAGTCAGAAGGGAGTGGCATGATATACTTAAAGTGATGAAGGGGAAGAACCTACAACCAAGATTACCCTACCCCGCAAGGATCTCATTCAGATTCGATGGAGAACTCAAAAGCTTTACAGACAAGCAAAAGCTAAGAGAATTCAGCACCACCAAACCAGCTCTACAACAAATGCTAAAGGAACTTCTCTAAGTGGGAAACACAAGAGAAGAAAAGGACCTACAAAAACAAACCCATAACAATTAAGAAAATGGTCATAGGAACATACATATTGATAATTACCTTAAACGTGAATGGATTAAATGCTCCAACCAAAAGACACAGGCTTACTAAATGGATACAAAGACAAAACCCATATATATGCTGTCTACAAGAGACCCACTTCAGACCTAGGGACATCTACAGACTGAAAGTGAGGGTATGGAAAAAGATATTCCATGCAAATGGAAATCAAAAGAAAGCTGGAGTAGCAATACTCATATCAGATAAAATAGACTTTAAAATAAAGAATGTCACAAGAGACAAGGAAGGACACTACATAATGATCAAGGGATCAATCCAAGAAGAAGATATAACAATTGTAAATATATATGCACCCAACATAGGAGCACCTCAATACATAAGGCAACTGCTAACAGCTATAAAAGAGGAAATCGACAGTAACACAATAATAGTGGGGGACCTTAACACCTCACTTACACCAAAGGACAGATCATCCAAGCAGAAAATAAATAAGGAAATAGAAGCTTTAAATGACACAATAAACCAGATAGATTTAATTGATATTTATAGGACATTCCATCCAAAAACAGCAGATTACACTTTCTTCTCAAGTGCGCACGGGACATTCTCCAGGATAGGTCACACCTTGGGTCACAAATCAAGCCTCAGTAAATTTAAGAAAATTGAAATCATATCAAGCATCTTTTCTGACCACAACACTATGAGATTAGAAATCAATTACAGGGCAAAAAAACGTAAAAAACACAAACACATGGAGGCTAAACAATACGTTACTAAATAACCAAGAGATCACTGAAGAAATCAAAGAGGAAATCAAAAAATACCTAGAGACAAATGACAATGAAAAAACGACGATCCAAAACCTATGGGATGCAGCAAAAGCAATTTAAGAGGGTAGTTTATAGCTATACAAGCCTACCTCAATAAACAAGAAAAATCTCAAACAATCTAACGTTACACCTAAAGGAACTAGAGAAAGAAGAACAAACAAAACCCAAAGTTAGCAGAAGGAAAGAAATCATAAAGATCAGAGCAGAAATAGAAACAAAGAAAACAATAGCAAAGATCAATAAAACTAAAAGCTGGTTCTTTGAGAAGATAAACAAAATTGATAATCCATTAGCCAGACTCATCAAGAAAAAGAGGGAGAGGACTCAAATCAATAAAATTAGAAATGAAAAAGGAGAAGTTACAACAGACACCGCAGAAATACAAAGCATCCTAAGAGACTACTACAAGCAACTCTATGCCAATAAAATGGACAACCTGGAAGAAATGGACAAATTTTTAGAAAGGTATAACCTTCCAAGACTGAACCAGGAAGAAATAGAAAATATGAACAGACCAATCACAAGTAATGAAATTGAAACTGTGGTTAAAAATCTTCCAACAAAAAAAAGGTCCCAGGACCAAATGGCTTCACAGGTGAATTCTATCAAACATTTAGAGAAGAGCTAACACCTATCCTTCTCAAACTCTTCCAAAAAATTGCAGAGGAAGGAACACTCCCAAACTCATTCTATGAGGCCACCATCACCTTGATAGCAAAACCAGACAAAGATACTACAAAAAAAGAAAATTACATACCAATATCACTGATGAATATAGGTGCAAAAATCCTCAACAAAATACTAGCAAACAGAATCCAAAACACATTAAAAGGATCACACACCATGATCAAGTGGGATTTATCCCAGGGATGCAAGGATTCTTCATAATATGCAAATCAATCAATGTGATACACCATATTAACAAATTGAAGAAGAAAAACCATATGATCATCTCAATAGATGCAGAAAAAGCTTCTGACAAAATTCAACACCGATTTATGATAAAAACTCTCCAGAAAGTGGGCAAAGAGGGAAACTACCTCAACATAATAAAGGCCATATACGACAAACCCACAGCAAACATCATTCTCAATGGTGAAAAACTGAAAACATTTCCTCTAAGATCAAGAACAAAACAAGGATGTCCACTCTCACCACTATTATTCAACATAGTTTTGGACGTCCTAGCCATGGCAATCAGAGAAGAAAAACAAATAAAAGGAATACAAATTGGAAAAGAAGAAGTAAATCTGTCACTGTTTGCAGATGACATGATACTATACATAGAGAATCCTAAAGATGCCACCAGAAAACTACTAGAGCTAATCAATGAATTTGGTAAAGTTGCAGAATGCACAGAAATCTCTTGCATTCTTATACACTAATGATGAAAAATCTGAAAGGGAAATTAAGGAAACACTCCCATTTACCATTCCAACAAAATGAATAAAATACCTAGGAATAAAGCTACCTAGGGAGACAAAAGACCTGTATGCAGAAAACTATAAGACACTGATGAAAGAAATTAAAGATGATACCAACAGATGGAGAGATATACCATGTTCTTGGATTGGAAGAATCAATATTGTGAAATATGATGACTATACTACCCAAAGCAATCTACAGATTCAATGCAATCCCTATAAAATTACCAATGTTTTTGTTTGTTTGTTTGTTTGTTTTTTGCAGTACGCGGGCCTCTCACTGTTGTGGCCTCTCCCGTTGCAGAGCACAGGCTCCGGATGTGCAGGCCCAGCAGCCATGGCTCACGGGCCCAGCCGCTCCATGGTATGTGGGATTCTCCCAGACTGGGACACGAACCTGTGTCCCCTGCATCAGCAGGGGGACTCTCAACCACTGTGCCACCAGGGAAGCCCTACCAATGGTATTTTTTACAGAACTAGAACAAAAAAATCTTAAAATTTGTATGGAGACACAAAAGACCCAGAATAGCCCAAGCAGTCTTGAGGGAAAAGACAGAGCTGGAGGAATCAGACTCCCTGACTTCAGACTATACCACAAAGCTACAGTAATCAAGACAATATGGTACTGGCACAAAAACAGAAACATAGATCAATGGAACAAGATAGAAAGCCCAGAGATAAACCCACGCACCTATGGTCAACTAATCTATGACAAAGGAGGCAAGGATATACAATGGAGAAAACAGTCTCTTCAGTAAGTGGTGCTGGAAAAATTGGACAGCTACATGTAAAAGAATGAAATTAGAACACTCCCTAACACCATACACAAAAATAAACTCAAAATGGATGTGAGACCTAAATGTAAGACCAGACACTATAAAACTCTTAGAGTAAAGCATAGGAAGAACACTCTTTGACATAAATCACAGCAAGATCTTTTTTGATCCACCTCCTAGAGTAATGGAAATAAAACCAAAAATAAACAAACAGGACCTAATGAAACTTCAAAGCTTCTGCACAGCAAAGGAAACCATAAACAAGACGAAAAGACAACCCTCAGAATGGGAGAAAATATTCGCAAATGAATCAACGGACAAAGGATTAATCTCCAAAATATATAAACAGCTCATGCAGCTCAATATTAAAGAAACAAACAACCCAATACAAAAATGGGCAGAAGACCTAAATAGACATTTCTCCAAAGAAGACATACAGATGGCCAAGAAGCACATGAAAAGCTGCTCAACATCACTAATTATTAGAGAAATGCAAATCAAAACTACAATGAGGTATCACTTCACACCAGTTAGAATGGGCACCATCAGAAAATCTACAAACAACAAATGCTGGAGAGGGTGTGGAGAAAAGGGAACCCTCTTGCACTGTTGGTGGGAGTGTAAACTGATACAGCCACTATGGAGAACAGTATGGAGGTTTCTTGAAAAACTAAAAATAGAATTACCATATGATCCAGCAATCCCACTACTGGGCATATACCCAGAGAAAACCATAATTCAAAAAGACACATGCACCCCAATGTTCATTGCAGCACTATTTACAATAGCCAGGTCATGGAAGCAGCCTAAATGCCCATTGACAGATGAATGGATAAAGGAGTTGTGGTACATATATACAATGGAATATTACTCAGCCATAAAAAGGAACGAAATTGGGTAATTTGTTGAGACATGGATGGATCTAGAGACTGTCATACAGCGCAAAATAAGTCAGAAAGAGAAAAACAAATATCGTATATTAACGCATGTATGTGGAACCTAGAAAAATGGTACAGATGAACAGGTTTGCAGGGCAGAAGTTGGGACACAGATGTAGAGAACAAACATATAGACACTAAGGGGGGAAAGCCGCGGGGGGTGGGGATGGTGGTGTGTTGAATTGGGTGACTGGGATTGACATGTATACACTGATGTGTATAAAATTGATGACTAATAAGAACCTGCTGTATAAAAAAAATAAATAAAATTCAAAAAAAAAGCCCTCACTGTGAAAGCAACTTGAAACAAATAAACCTAACTCTGTGTAGTTGGTGGCATAACTACACAGAGATGAACTATTCCAAGATACTTTAAAACACAGTAACTTGTACAAGCCTAGTAAAATATACGCTACAAATGAAAAGAATGGCAAAAATATTAAACTGTTACTGTAATCACAATGTTGGTTTAATGCTGGTATTTTTTCTAAGTGTGTTCTTTGAGTAGTGTGTGGTAATAAATTAGTAATTATGTTGATATAAATGAACACTGTTTTTTTGTTTTTTTTTTTTTTGCGGTACGTGGGCCTCTCACTGTTGCGGCCTCTCCCATTGCGGCGCAGAGGTTCCGGACGCGCAGGCTCAGCGGCCATGGCTCACGGACCTAGTCGCTCCGCGGCATGTGGGATCTTCCCAGACTGGGGCACGAACCCGTGTCCCCTGCATCGGCAGGCGGACTCTCAACCACTGCGCCACCAGGGAAGCCCAACACTGGGATTTTTGTTATGGGAGACAGGAGATACAAATGTAAGAGTGATGAAATTAAGTAAACCTTATAGTTCTGAACTTGAATTGTAAAAATTAATATGAACTTGTGATTTATTTTACCTTTTAAAAAATGCATATCCCCTAGTTCACACCTAGAAACGCTGACTCAACCACGTAGGAATAAGCACACCTATTGTCCAGATTATATTTCTAAATACCATCTCCCACAAAAAAGAATTGAAGGATCTTTGTAGAATGGTTGACTCCAGGTCTGAGACAGGAAATTTACAAGATGGACTTGGGTATTTATAACACCAGAAGGCAGACATTCTCTTAAAAATGAATGAAATGAGCCTGTCACTGCAAGGAAAACAAGTGACAGTATTTGTTGCAAATGATAAAATTTAAGATTTTGAGTAAGAATCACAATTTTGGGAAACTTTTGTCTGCCACCATGAGCTTGTACCTTCCCAAAACTAAAAGACTGTCTGTCTGATGAGATCGATGGTGGTATTGACAAATGTGATTTTTTGTTATTGCATAATAAAATGTGTCCACATTTGGAAGATCTGTAGAGCTCAGTGAACCAATATTTCTCAAACAACCAATAAACCTGACTTAAAAAAAAGTATACAATGGAAGGGAGGGATGAATGGTCTAAGAATTTTAATATTCACTTCGTAGACTGTTCAGTATTCAATTATTACATTATATGGAAAAAAACACAAATCTAGAACTTAAATTTTTAAAATGAGATACTAGTACACACCACTATAACAAAGAAAATGTAAAAGTCTGGTAATACTAATTATTCAAGAATGTGGAGTAACTGAAACTCTCAGGTGCTGCTGGCAGGAGAGGAACTTGGAACAACTAATTTGGGAACCTGTTGGCAGTATCTATTAAAGTTGAGCATACTCATACCACATAACCAAGCAATTTCTACTACTAGATACATAGTCATCAGAAATGCAAATATGTGCACCAAAAGACACGGAAAAAATGTTCATAGCAGAATTGTCCATAATAGCAAAAATAAACTTGAAAAAAATGTCCATCAGCAGAAAAATGGATAAATAAATTGTGATATATTCATACAATGTGACATACAGCAACTTAATGGATGGATTATTGCTATACACAGCAGGCCAGGTGATTGTCATATGTATGATATTGAATTAAATTAGCCAGACACAAAAACATAATCATACCATACGATTCTATTTTTATGATGTTGGAATTCATGATAATAGTTATATTTCAGAAGGGAGTAAAGATAGAGGAGGCTGAGTGGGGCTTGGGGTGCTGGTAATGCTCTCCTACTTCTTTACCTCTGTGGTGATTACATGATTCTGTTGATTTTGAATTGTTCAGCATGTTATACATATACGATATATGAACTTTTATGTATGTTACACTTGAATTAAAAATTTTAAAAATATGATTTGCATGAAGCAGATCATACCATACTTAGGGGAATTTTTCAGCTTTAAATCCATACATTAAAAATAACAAAACCTGAAAAACAATAAGCTATATAAGAAGCTAGAAATCAAATAGCAAATGGAACATAAAGAAAATATTAGGAGGTAAATAATGTTTAAAGCAGAAATCGATTAAATAGAAAGCAAATATACAAGCAAGAGAATCCCAAAAGCCAAGTTAGTCCTTGAAAGGCTAATATAATAAGCTACTTCCAAGTCTAACCAGGAAAAATGAGAGGTGACAATAACATCAAGATTGGAAAGAGGAATATCACTACAGATAGTGATTTTGTAGATGTTTGTAGATGTTACAAAGATCACAAACATCTACACTTTGTAGATGTTACAAAGATCACAAAGAGGATATTATAAAAAACTTTATGCCAAAATATTTTAAAATTTACATAAAATTAACATATTTCTGGAAAAAGAGAATTCACAGAAATGAAACAAGAAGAATAAAAATATGAATATTTCTCTTACTAATAAAGAAATGTGATTTCATGATTTAAAACTTTCCCACAAAGAAAACTTAAGGCACAGAGAACATTCCTAGTGAATTCTACTAAATATTTAAGACAGAAATAACACCAATCTTAACAAACATGACCAGAGACTAGAAAAAAAGGAGAGGAAAAAAAACACTTCTAACTTGTTTAATAAGGCCAGCATAACCTTGATACCAAATCCTTAAAAGAAAGGAAAATGACATGCCAATCTCAAGTGATGAATACAGATGCCGAAACCCACTATTAAGATGTCTTAATTGGTTGTTTTTATTTTGTATGAACATCATTTTGATTCTAAACAAAACAGCTGTAATCTTTACTTAAAGATTCTAAAGAATAAACATAATGTGCCTGAATTCAGAGAGTACATTTTGAGGTATGTCAATAGAGCTCAGCTATGAAAACAGTATATGTGTACATGGCAAACAGATGACTCTAGGAACAGCCAACAATTTGGGTTGGGACAGAAAGGCTTTTCTCTTTCTCTGCAGCATAGGAGACAACGTGACTGCATATTCATTCTTAGATTCCAAGACAAGTTCTATGTTTATAGCTTGAGGAAGAAATTCTTATCCTAATTCTTTTTCATAAATGCAGTATAAAAGAGACATGTGGTTTCCTGACCCATTCTCATCTCATCAATTAAAATTGGGAACAAGGTGAGCAACCACCTTTATCCTTAAGTTTTGGTTTTAAAGAATAATCCTTACCAATAAATTCCTTGCTTCCCATATTTTAATCAGAGTCCTAGATTGTGATTTATATTCATTTGACGTTCTGCCAAATGCTAGTTCTGATCTTCACATTACACGCATTTGAGCAATGTAAAAACCTCTTAGTAATTTAGTCTACCTTCAGCCCAAGCCAGCTAAAGTGTACTTAGTCTCTGGAATATTATTTCCCTCTAACTGCAAATATTGAAGGCAACAAAAATCAATAGGTCATTAACATTATCAGATGTTGTCAAAACTTTCCCACTCATACATCTCCCAAAAGCACTGCTTTTCTTTTTTCTACTCAAGTTATAATGCTCTTTTTCTCTCCTTTTCACTAGTTTGAGGTTTCTGCATTATACAGTGAATACTATTGTGCTATCTATTTACATATTTTTTAATCTGAATATATATCATATACCTTGCACGCTTCCTTAGTTACTGCACTCTAAAGTTTTTCGGCGTGTGGTTATCAGCTTCAAAGTCAAAATAGATATAAGGAAACATCCAATTAACCTATGGGAAAGTCTACTTAAGGAATATACGTTAGCAAATAAAAACATCCAGAATGCCAAAAACATTCTACCACTCTGTTAACAAACAACACTGCAAAGGAGAAATATTTTATACTCCATAGATCCTGGCAAAAGAGAAACTGCTTTAATCCCTGAAGAATGATACACTAATAAAACATTGGTATGTTTAAAATATAATTTTCATGTGGAATTTTTAATAAAGTCAGTTGTATGCTGTTGTGCATTTTTGCTACATTTATATTTACTACCTTAAAAAAATTGCCAATGCAACTAATTTTAAATAGTAGAGTTTACACCTCAGATACCATCGAAAAATTAAATTGTCTATCAAGAATTTTTTGTTTTTGTGGCACGCTCACTGTTGTGGCCTCCCCAGTTGCAGAGCACAGGCTCCGGACGCAGATTTACCAATGCAACTAATTTTAAATAGTGGAGTTTACACCTCAGATACCATCTAAAAATTCCAATTGTCTATCAAGAATTTTTGTGTGTGTGTGGCACGCTCACTGTTGTGGCCTCTCCAGTTGCAGAGCACAGGCTCCAGACGCACAGGCTCAGCGGCCATGGCTCATGGGCCGAGCCGCAAAGGATCTTCCCGGACCGGGGCACGAACCTGTGTCCCCTGCATTGGCAGGCGGACTCTCAACCACTGCACCACCAGGGAAGCCCTATCAAGAATTTTAACAGAAAAAATTGCCCTGAGGCTCGTGTTGTCTACTTGTTGCACAGTGGGTCAATTTTGGTTATATCTGTTAAATATTAACAAAGAAGAGATATAGATAAAAGGTTTTCCTGAATTTCTTTTTTTCTTCCTGAATTTCTTAAGTTAATTTTTTTTAGTATTGTAAATTATACTAACATACACTCTAAACTAAAATAAGACAGAAGAGCTTAGAGTTAGAACAAAATATAAACACATATGCATCAACATGATTCTGTGTGACTCGGGCACACAGTTAAAATTATGAAATTTCACACTTTTCAAAGGATATATGTTTTATAAAACTGAAGCAACAAATACCTTATTTCTAGAATTCTGTAGTTGTTCTTAAGGCATTCGGTGAACACTATGATAAGCATTCTTTTCTAAAGAATCAAGATGGGATCAATATGCACTTGGATAGGAAGAAGTAAATAATAAATGCCTGTGTTGAATTACAAATACTACAGCTTTACAGAAGTTATTTTCCCCATGTTTTTATACATCAAACTTTCTATATATATAAGGAATTATCCAGCCCACAAAAATTAACAGACAATGAACAACCTAAAAAGCGAAATATCAACAATGATGGAAAAAGACTGTCCAACTGGATGAGTGAGATGGCACAATAGCCCTGCACGTCTAAACAGTGTATCTCTGTTACTTTATCACTCACATAAGTTTAAAAATTCTGTGGCAGGGGACATTTTCCTCTGTTATTAACTGCATTTTTTTCCCTTTTAAGTAGATAATTTTCCTTCTAACTCTCATATCCATTGATCTTCTTATCACTTACTTACGTTTCCTTTGTAGTCTAGTCAAAATGTTTCTCTCAAACAATTCCTGATTCTCAAACTGCATAGACATTGCTGGTATCCTTATCTCTCCTTGTTACAGAAAGCAATGAAATAAAAGAAATAAATGGTGAATTTTCTTAATAGAGTTTATACACTGTGTTTTGATACCTGAAATACTAACATTTTATGCATCAATTTTCTCCCTTAAAATTAACTGCATTTTAATTTTCATTCACTGCAAAGTTCACAGTGTTATGATGTGCATCCCTACTAATCACTTTGTTATCTACAGGAACTGGACTCTTATTTAACCCCAGAATACAGCACTGAGATTTTTCATGCTAGCTCTAGGACCAGAAAATCCCTGTTGTGTTGTTTCATGATTATATATCATAAGGAAGAAAATAATATGTTTGAAAATAGCCTTTAAACTGTTAACTATATATACACGTAAAGATAAAAGTTAAGTTAAAGTTTTTCCCTCTATGTTGAAGAGTGTTTCCAGCCAATTAATATATTCACAAATTTAATTATTCATTCATCAGCAAGTATTTACTAATCATATATATTGGATTCCATTATATCATGTGTGAATATTAATTATGCAAAATTATAATGGATGCAAATCTATTTTATTTGCAGTTAACATAATTATTTGAAGGAGAATAACTTATCCAATTTTCTCTCTTATTACCTAGAAGAGTAGAACATTCCCTTCGTTCCCTTTCCTAATTTCTGCACAACCTTTCTCTTGTATCCATGATCTCTATGAGAAGTTGGAAAGTAATATTGTAAAATTGCTAAGCCAATTGCTCCCACTCCACTCAAAGTTTTCAAATGCCAAACAGATAAACTTAGGTATAATTTAATTTTATTAGATGCATTACTCCCAAATATGGTATTTACTTACTTCTAAGTATACTGGTTTCTAAAATAATAAGAATATTAAATCCAAGTTGAATGAACTTTGAATGGTAAGTGCACCTTTGAACACACAAATGTTTCTGACATAACAATTACTCATCTGTCTTCTTTGTGAAATATATCAATAAGAACACAAAATAAAAGGTTGTCAAGTCCTATACCCAATCATCTTATCTTCTTTCTGTCAGTACAAATAGGTGTTTTGAGATATGCCTAGAATTTTTATGTACTTACAAACACTGTGGAACTATTAGCTGTGTTTTGGAGTATCATTCTCAAAAAAGACTACTTTGTCAAAACGGGACTCATTGTAAAATATAGCCTAGAGAGTATGCTGCATTTTATTAAACAGTATAGCATTCACAATCCAATTCAACAGCTATCTCTACCACAAAGCCTCCTATGATTCCCTCCTCCCTGCCTAGATGTTCTCTCATGTTATCTCTCTCCCTTCTTTGAACATCCAATGCAATTTACTTTTACATGTTTTAGGTTAACATCATTTTTAAATCATGTATTGTAATGATTTGAATAAACGTCTCATCGTCCATGATATTAAGTTTGTATTACACAAAGACTCTTACATAATTTTCATTCTCACCTTAGGAATCAGAATGCCTTACACATATCTGTTGCTCAAAATACTTCTAATGAAGGGATATTTGCTTTAAGTAATTCCTTAAAGAAATTCGTAAAAGGAATTATTTAAAGACAACCCAGGGGACTTCCCTGGTGGCACAGTGGTTAAGAATGCACCTGCCAATGCAGGGGACACAGGTTCAAGCCCTGGTCCGGGAAGATCCCACATGCCGCAGAGCTACGAAGCCCATGCACCACAACTACTAGAGCCTGTGCTCTAGAGCACTGAGCCCGTGTGCCACAACTACTGAAGCCTGCATGCCTAGAGCCTGGACTCTGCAACAAGAGAAGCCACCACAATGAGAAGCACGCACACTGAAACAAAGAGTAGCCCCTGCTCACCACAACTAGAGAAAGCCCGCGAGCAGCAATGAAGACCCAACACAGCCAAAAATAAGTTAATAAAAATAAATAAATTAATTTTTTTAAAAAGACCCCCCAGGTTGTTTATTACCTGTACCAGAAACTTTGGTGCTTTTTTTAAAATTTTAGACCTTTATGCTATATTATTTTAATTGTTCTGTAATAGGTTTGAATTTCTTACCTTGCTTTCTCAAAAATAAACTGTAACCTTCTTGAGGCCAAGGTCAGTCTCTTTTAACGCCTATATCTTCCCAGAATCCTTAGCACAGGGGATGCTAAGCAGGAGCATTCAATTCATTGGATTAAATGTTGCCAAAGGCTCATCTAAGAAACATTTCAGAAATAGCTAGTGGTCATTTCCTGGTCAAGGGAATCAAATCCCATAAAATTTGCTTACCACGGCATTGACATTTGCATGATCCCCTTTCCTATTGTGAATCTGAATACAGGATATTGGCACATTCAGTCCTATCCCAGAGGCCAAATTTCTCAGGTCAGCAGCACTGTATTCCCCACGCAACAGCAAACTGTTATTGTCAGAACCAAGTCCCAGAGAGGCCCGACAGAGGTAGGTCTGAGAAAGTCTTTCGACTGTAGTGACATCTATTGTGGCAGATGTCATGCAAGGATTCAAAGCCATCTTGCTCCCATATCTCAACTCCTCTGGAGAGCAACAGCAGCTCTGAGAGCAACAACCTGGGATCTGGCTCAACTTGCTACTCACAAAGAAAAGTAAGCACCCCAGAAATAAAAAGGAAATACAGGCCAGGGCAATTACTAAATACAGGTTCTGGGCAGAAAGGTGCCCGCCTTTTTCCCAGCCATCTTCAAAGTCTGGAAGGACCTGAGGGACAGAGTTGCTCAAGAGGTGGAAAGTGATGGGTCTCCATGGTCCTGAACCACTACCACCACCCTCTGTTTAACTGCATCAGTGGGAAGAACTAAGCGAGCAGTATGGAGCTCTCCCACATTAGCTGAAATTCTAAAAAGGCTCGAGTCAGAAGCCTGAGAGATGTGGTAAGAAAGCCAAGCATTGGAGCCACTGTCTGCATCCTCTGCTACCACTTTTGTGACCAGGTGTCCTGTTCTGGCAGAGCGAGGCACAATTTCCACTGGGACAGAGCCATTTCTGGGCAAGGGAAACAAGATGACTGGAGGCTTGTCGTTCCTGTCTACCACAAACAAGTTCACAGTCACTGTTTCACTTCTGGGAGGAATGCCACCATCCTGGGCTTCCACTTGGAAGTGACACTCCCTGAGCTGCTCAAAGTCAAAGGAAATTTTGGCAGTGATAGCCCCACTGGAGGAATCTACTGCCACCAAGTTAGAGGCTGCCTGCCCTTCAGAGATAATATCCAACAGCTCATAAAAGATGACGCCATTCTTCCCCAGATCTGGGTCCTGAGCAAACACACATCCTAGGGAGGCCCCAGGGCCATTGTTTTCAGCCACAAGAAGTTCCTGTTTCGGTTGAGGAAAGTTTGGTGTATTGTCGTTCACATCAGCAACTGACACAGTCAGTGTCCTGCGGGTGCTAAGTGGGGGCAAGCCACCATGTAAGGCGGTGATCAGGACCTGGTATTCACTGACCTGCTCCCGGTCCAACGGCCCATCAGTCAGCAAGCTGTAGTAGTTGTCAAAGGAAACCTTCAGCTTAAAAGGGCCTCCAGTGGACATGCTACAAACGACCTTACCATTGGGACCAAGGTCCTCATCCCTTACACTAAGGAGAGCAATCACTGTGCCAGCGGCGGTGTCCTCGGAAACTGGACTGGAGAAAGTGGGGAGGTTCACCTCGGGATCGTGATCGTTCACATCAGTCACTTCCACCAGCAGTTTGGTGGTGCTGGCTAGACCGAAGGCGCCTTCATCCCTCGCCTCGATGTATGCCTCGAACAGCGTTTCAGGCGGACCTAGTGAAGCAGTAACCCGCACTTCCCCATTTCTAGGGTGCACGTGAAAGTGGTGTCGCAGCTTTGCCTGCGTGCTATTGCTTAAGGAGTACCGGATTTCCCCATTGGAGCCTTCATCCGGGTCCGAGGCTTGAACTCGGAATAACACAGTCCCGTTGGGTGCAGTCTCTGGCACCTTGGTGCGGTATACTGAGCGCTCAAATACAGGTGCATTGTCGTTTGTGTCCACCACGACGACGGTGACTTGTGCGTCTCCGGAGCGCGCCGGCGGCCCGCCGTCCCGGGAGGTGAGCACCAGCCGGTGGGTGGCACGCTGCTCCTGATCCAGCCCTTTCTCCAATACCAACTCCGGGTATTCGCTGCCGTCGACCCGCGCACGACCCCATGTCCAGGCGAAAGTGCTGGCTGGGGCTCAGGCTGTAGCTTAGCACCCCACTGCTTCCCTCGTTGGCATCTTGGGCATTAGGGAGAGTAAAACGGGCTCCGGCATCAGGACCTCGGGAATGTGCAACTGCACGTCGCCGGCAGGGAAGTGAAGCGAGTTGTCGTTGGTGTCCAGGACGTGAACGTGAATCTTGTGCAGCTCCAGCGGGTCCTCCAGCACCAGCTCATAGGTCAGGACGCAGGCAGCTTTTTCCCCGCACAGCCGTTCGCGATCCGCCGGCTCTCTGACCACCAAGCTTCCGCTGGCCAGATCGACCTCGAAGTAGGGCTCGCCGTGGCTGGAAAGGAAGCGAAAGTTCCGCAGGGACAGAGCGGCCGCTGACAGCCTCAAGTCCTGGGCAACATTGCCTACGGCTACGCCCCGTTCGGTCTCCTCCGACACGGAGTATTTGAGCTGTCCCGCTGCAGAGCCGCAGGAGACCCACAAACATAGAACCGCCACCCTCCAGCCCACCATCCTCCCTCCCTCTCGGCGTCCTCGTTCCACCAGCGGTGACCCGGGACCATGCTCCGGACTCCCGGAGATCACAAGCCGTGGTTTTAAAAAAGAAAAAAACGAGGGCCGACCGGCCGCTGCTGCCGACTGGAGGTGCAGAGACCGCCGACGTTCGCCTTCCGAATACCGGAATTGCCCGGGGCCGGCCGGCTGCGAGCTAGGCTTGCTAGACTGGAGGCTTAGCAGCCGTCTGGGAAAGCGGAGCGGACCGGGTGCGGAGGAGCGCAGCGCCGCCTAGGGGTGCAGAGACGAGGTAAACCGCCGGCGTTGGGGAAGCGCGGTCTCGGTTCCCAGCCAGCTGGGATCTCGCCCCGCGCCCAGGCAGCGAGCGCGGGGCGGGGCAAGGAAGACGCTCCCAACAACTAATACGCCTTCCCTTAAACGGCGTTTCCTAGGACAACGCCCTGAGACCGCCGCGGTCTTCATGTCTACAACCTCTCCCTGAAGACAGTTTATAACTGGGGCTGAGCTCGGCTGGCGTTTCTCCGCGACTGCTTGAAAGCGGAGCGTCGGGTCCCGGGCGCTCGGACCCACTGACTCCCTACATTGCCCGCGGAGAGGGCGGAACTCCGACAGGAACCGCGGGGCGGAGGCGCTGATAGGCGGAACCGTGACCGTGAACCACGACACCTTCGAGGCTTAAGGAAACAGGAGCCCACAAACCAAGTGCTGGGATGCATTCCGTGCTGGATTCTCAGCCTCTCCGCTGCGGGTTTAAGTCTCTTCCTGCACCTTCTTATATCCCGGGAGCTGCCAAGATTTCAGTAGAGGCTACCAGCGAGAGGCAGATTGGGAAGCTTCCCCGGGATTCTCGCTTTTCAAGACACAAAAGTGTGCGAGCGCAATTCCGTTCCACGTTTCCGCTTTTTTGCGGATCAGCAGTTTCTCGTTCCCCAGGAGGCCCTACTGGGAGTGCTTTGCAAGCGGCCCCCGACGCTGTGGGCGAGGGAGGAGGTTAGCACCAAAAACTCAGAAAGATTGACAACTCATCCCCAAACAGGACGTGCAAAGTGAAGGGGAGAGAAAGTACTGAGATACTTTACAGAGTGTGACCAGAAAACTGTTCTGCAAATTTGCTCTCTGTAAATGTTTAGAAAACAGCACTGAGGTGGGGTAAGAACTGGCTTGATACCCATAAATTCTCCAGCTTTGTTTTTTGGCCGGTCTTCTGCACGGAAATCGGGACAGTGATCTGTTTTAAGAAAAACAGCTCTTGGCCGCAATAAATACTGCCAGATTCCGCCTAGCACCCAATAACCAGTGGCTTCTCCAGAGAGGGAGGAGAGCTGAAAAAGAGACTGACATTAAACACTAAATTCCTCACTCAAATCCTTCTTTTAATACAATTGCAGTGTCCAAAGCCCCAGGAACCAAAATTTGAAAGACAAAAGCCAAATAGAGATAAAGAATTGAAGCTTTCAGGGCATTATATTTCCTGGTCAGAAAACTGCCTAAAAGTATCGATAATTATTGAAGCTGAGTACAGGACACATGGTGTTAATTACACAATTCTCTCAACTTTACTGTATGTTTGAATATTTCTCTAATAATTTTTTAAATTGTCAGTTAAAATGGAGGTGGGGGCAGGAGTAGATAGGCAGCTCCAGCTTTCTGGTTTTAAGACTAAAAGTGGGATTGGTAACTTCAGTGTGCCACTAAGAACCAGTCTCCTCTGACCATCACAAACCCATTCCTTATTTCTTCCAAGGAAGTAGGGCAGGCTGCCACATAAGGCAATGTAAGTATATAGTAAATGCCCCTGACTAGTTTGTCTTTCCGAACTAGGGAACGAAAAAAATCATTGACGCCAAGTCTTGAATAAAATTAAAGCGAGAAACCTGTCAGCCCGTTGAAATGTTGGGAATCCTCATTAGGATGTGAAATAACTAATAAAAATTGAATTGATTCCTCACCAAATTTCAGAACCAAAACTGATTTTCTACTTCAGTGTGAGAGATTATTAGGATTTGCATTTTCTCAATTTAATGCTGCTAACCAAGCTAACTGCTTTGGGGTAAGAGGTTATACTTTTCGCTTTTCCATTAGCAGCAGATGAAATGCACCTGGAGAAATGTACTCAACTTGTGGAAGCCCCGTGAATTTTACACCTGCAAGCAAGCTTCCTATTATCCCTGGTTTAGGAGGACAGTGAGGCAGGAGATAGATGGGCTCCAGGGTAGACATTTACAACTAGCCTCCTGCTCACACTTCCTGGGGTTAGAAGAAGATGGGCTCCAGGCCGGACATTCATTACCAGCCCCCTGTTTACATCACATACAAGAGACAAATGGGCTCCAGAACTACATATTTATGACCGGACTCCAGTCTATATTTTGAGATCTGCACCTTGATGTAAAAACCAGCAACAGAAATAGGATAAATAACTGGACATTGGACATTTTTATGGCAGGGACCGAGTGGGACTAAACCCTATTAACAGATCAAGAGTTCATACATTTCCCATCCTTGGGGCAAGGGAAATATTGCACATGCTTAGAAAAGGCTCCTTGGGGGTTAAAAGGGAGGGGGCACCACCCCATAATATGTGATGCTAAGGCCATCCCATAGCCTCTGGGCTGTTGTGCACGCATGTTGGGGAGGGTCCTAAGGCAGGGCAGGTGTGGAAAAAGAAACCAGATAATTGGCCAAAGGTAAACAAAGACCCCGAAGAACTGCCCTATATAGATGACTTAACCACCTCTTTACTGAACTCCTCCTCATTAAGGAGGGCACCTACACCCTTTCTCTCTGGGTGTGCATCTCTGCCTTGCTTCTATCTTAACTAAACAAACTGTGCTCTCCCACTTGTTGTTGTGCTGTGTCTCTAATAATAAACTTTGTCCCTGTTTTTACAGTTTTGCCTCTGTGAGAAATGCATTTTTCACTGGGAGCAAGAGCCAGGGGGTGTGGCAGCTAGGGTTCCTGGTTTTCATCCAGGCTACCCATGTTCAATTCCTGGGCAAGGAATTAAGATCTCGCTTCACGCCATCACTTACTTCTGCCTCTCCGAGATCAATAGGATGTGTGGGTGTGGATTAGGAAGTGGGGAGAAAGGAAAACACATACTGAGAATCAGCATGGAAAATCTTGACAAAAACTCTCCCCCATTCACACACTTCTCAGACTTTTGGCTTCCCTTTTCTCCTATTTCTGTTTAAACTGCCACTGATGTTTATTTTAAGAAGATTTACTTAGTCTCAAGAATAAGTAGATAGAGCTCTCCTAGTAGAATTTGTCCCACCATCTGCCTCCCTATCTTTAGGCATAACTGGGATTTGTGGGAACGTGGTATTTACTGACATAAACTGAAGTTTGTGGGAAAGCAATATTTGCTCATATAAACTGGGATCTGTGGGAAAGCAACATTTAGGAGATACTTGGGATATTTGGACATCCCAAAGATGAGAAAGTCTCAAGACTTTTTTGTTTTGTATAAGATTGCTAGGTGAATAAAATCATAAATTAACAAAACTTCTCTTTAGCAGAACCTTTCCTTTTTAGTATTTCATTTTGCCAGTTTATGACATTTTCCATAGTGTCTCCTAATTCAAATATTTTCAAGTTTTTAATTAGGTGCAAGTACAAGTTTAAGTGGACTCTGTGCAAAAACATTGTTCTGATTTCTGCTCGGGTTCTATTGCAAAGACTGTTATTATAAAGCTCTCCCACCAAACTTGGCCATAATCTGTAAATTCAAGAGATTTCTAGCCATAATGCATAAGTTCATATTAGAGATATTGAAGCCAAACAGGAGAATAATCTGAATACCCACCAAAGAGTTTGTCAGCAAAAGGATATTGTACTTTAAATAAGATTTTCTTAGTGCTTAAGATTATTCCCTGGGAGTATGTTATGTACTTATGGGAACTAAATTAAAAGACTGAACATGACAATCACGTTAAGCAAATTTTCATCCTGTAAAATAGCTTCACGTAGTGTTAAAATCAAGCCTAACAGGGTGGGAGTTGTTTGAGGGTAGAGATCTGTATCACTCAATTTTGTTTCTTAAATATCCAGCTAAGCGTTGGGCATGTAAATTAAGTGGCTATGTATCTCGATACATAGCGGCCTGGCCTACGTCATTCATTGTTTCTTTTTTTACTTGAACACCTTACCAATAGCACACTGCTATAGAATTTCTTTCTCAAGTTTGTACTACCGAGTTTTTCTCCATAATATAATATCATTTAAAATGTCATAGACCCTTTTTCAGCTGCATCACATACCTTTTTTATGATGGATTAAAAACTAAAATTCACATCTGTTTTTTTCTAGATGTTATTAAGCCACAGATCAAAAAGTCCTAGACTTTTTTTTAAAATTTATTTATTTTTGGCTGCGTTGGGTCTTTGTTGCTGTACGCAGACTTTCTCTAGTTGCGGGGAGCGGGGGCTACTCTTTGTTGCGGTACACGGGCTTCTCATTGCGGTGGCTTCTCTTGTGGAGCATGGGCTCTAGGGCACGCAGGCTTCAGCAGTTGTGGCACACGGGCTCAGTAGTTGTGGCTCACGGGCTCTAGAGTGCAGGTTCAGTAGTTGTGGCGCATGGGCTTAGTTGCTCCGCGGCATGTGGGATCCTCCCGGACCAGGGCTCAAACCCGTGTCCCCCGCATTGGCAGGCGGATTCTTAACCACTGCACCACCAGGGAAGTCCCAGTCCTAGACTTTTATACTTAATTTTTTAACTCAAATTTGCTGAATGTCATTGTGTTAAGAGCTAGCCAATCTGATTCAATCACATATTTTACCTATATCAAATTTCATATTCCTACATATTTGGTAAACAGTCACACCAGATCTTCCTCTGAGCTTCAGAAAAAAATTTTCATCAAGTGTGGCTGAAAAGGAAGGCTTGCAACCACTACCAACCACCCTACCTGACATCAGTTTATTAGGAGCACCTAACCTAAAATAAAGATCTGAGAAAGACACTATCAACATTCTCCAAAAAGGACTCTACACAAATCCCACATTATATTAAGTTTCAAAACAAAGTATTTCCAGATCATTATTGTGATATATATTTAAAAGAAAGTTGATAAAAATTTGACAGCTGTCACAAAAAAAAGGCCATCTTAATTTTAAACAGTAAAAACACTAGAATTTTTCCCATGAAAAATCAGGAGCATAACACCACACTTCATGTCATAGTTATTATTCAATACTGACTTGGATATTCTGGACAACACAAGATAAGGAAGTGTGTGTGTGTGTGTGTGTGTGTGTGTGTGTGTGTGTGTGTGTGTTAGAAAGGAGTATAAAATATACTGTTAGATGATAAATTTATAGGTAATATAATTTTCTACTCATAAAATCCCAGAGAATTAAAGAAAAAATAATTAGAACTAAAAAAGAGCTCAATGAGATGATTAGCTTAAAAATAAAACACATACCTTTCCTACATACCTTCAATAACTAGACAAAAAGTGGGATTTCTATCAATTATGGATAAATGAAAATAAACGTTTTAATTTAATAAAGTTATATCTTTTTAGGCTCCGGACGCACAGGCTCAGCGTCCATGGCTCACGAGCCTAGCCGCTTCGCAGCATGTGGGATCTTCCCGGACCTGGGCACAAACCCGTATCCCCTGCATCGGCAGGCAGACTCTCAACCACTGCACCACCAGGGAAGCCCTAAAGTTATATCTTCGATGAAACTCTTTAAAACATTTGAACTTCAACCATAGTATATATGAAGAGAAGTTACCAAGTGCCATGAAGATTGAACTAAGATAAAATGCTGAGATAGGATTCCTGCCACTGGAGACCTTGGGAAAAGCTGGTAGATTGGAGTTTTCCAGAGTAGTGCTTCACACTGAGATATAAAACCAAAGGTCCCTTGTTTGGAACAAAAACATCTAGGTACATAGGCTAAATCAGGCAGCGTTTTCCTGTAAACCCATTTGTCAGCGCAAAATAGGAGAGAAAGCAGGACTGAATGTGATAGTGAGCAGAGGCACCATTGTTTCAAGAGTGAACCTAAGGATACGGTAAAGTTAAGAGAAAACTCTAGATGACAAATTGCTCTGCAGCTGCCAGTTCTCATTAGTTGGAGGTATGTAAAAGCTAAGGTACACGCAAACTCCTCTAACAAACAGTAAACAAGGAAATGATCACGTTAGTCCAGAGCACTGCTGGCCCATCCATTTACACTTTCCACCTGCAGATAGCTGGTCCTAAAGGAACTCCTCTCAAAGATAAATAGTAATCAAAAGAGAGCCAACATAGGATCTACATAAATATTACAAGAAGGAATAAGAAAATAAATATGAAAAATAACAGATGAGAACACACGGGTCTCTGGAACTTTCCTGGTGGTCCAGTGGTTAAGACTCCATGCTTCCACTGCAGGGGACACAGGTTCGATCCCTGGTCAGGGAACTAAGATCCCACATATGGCATGGCCCGGCCAAAACAAAAAGCAAAAAACAGAAAAACCCCACAGGTCTCTAGAGGTCTCTAGTCAGAAGATTTATGAAACAATTTTAAAGGGTCTCAGAGAATTAAGAACTCAAAACAAAGATACAGAATTTCAAAATGAAAAGGCCACAAAAGACCATGAAAACTGAGCTGATGCAATTCATGAAATAAATGGAAGAGAAATATAAAATCAGAAATAACAGAATATAATAACAGAAATTAAAGCCACATTGGAAACAGTAAAAAAGTGAACAGGCTCTGCTTGGTACATAGTCAAGAACAAGAAGAAACATTTGAGAAGGCTGAGAAAAATAAACAGAAAGAACAAACTTCCCGTTTCAGCTCCAACATGTAAAGAGCTTAGAATTTATCACTCCTTTCCTTATAATAACAACAAGAAAAGCTGGATACATGACTTTTCCTGAACCCATCAGAGAACTGAGTTTACAGGGGAAGCCTCCGCCTTGAAATCTGGAGAAACAAGCAAATCCAGAGAGTCACAGCCAAGATCTGCTTCCACGAAGCAGAAGCCACTAGAGCCAGAGGCTGGTAGGGAACACTTAAATGGAAATTTTGACAAATTGCTGAAGGCTGAGTTGTGGACTATCTTGAGAGTGAGAAACTCCTGGAGGGCACAGTTGGGGCCCCCTACACCCAATTTTACGGGCTTTACTTTCAGGAACCCCACTAGGTTCTCAAAGCGAACATCCAAGAAACATTCCCTTGTGGCTCTGGCAGGGAGAGAGGAAGCGTACTCCTTCTGAGATATGCCCAGAGGCTTCTCCTTTCTTCTTTTAAAAAAGCAGTTGTATGTAACAATATGTATAAATGTATTGCTGGGCCTATAATATTTAGAAATGAAACAACTTTGCCAATTACAGTACAAAGGAGGTGGATAGAAGAACAGCTGTATTAGATAAGGAAAGGACAACAGATGGTAATTCTGATCCACATCAACAAATGAACAGAACCAGAAATGGCAAATAAGAAACACTATAGGGCTTCCCTGGTGGCGCAGTGGTTGAGAGTCCGCCTGCCGATGCAGGGGACACGGGTTCGTGCCCTGGTCTGGGAAGATCCCACATGCCGCGGAGCGGCTGGGCCCGTGAGCCATGGCCGCTGAGCCTATGTGTCCGGAGCCTGTGCTCCGCAGCGGGAGAGGCTATAACAGTGAGAGGCCTGCGTACAAAAAAAAAAAAAGAAACACTATAAATATATAATTGCTTTCCTTTTTTCTCTCAGCATCTTTAAAAGATATAAAATTATATAATGTAATAATTATAACAATGTACTTTTGGGTTTGTAATATATAGAGATATATATTGGTTTCCTGCAGCTGCTGCAAAAAAATTACCACACATTGGGTGGCTTAAGACAGTTTTTCTCACAGTTCTGGAGAGGAGAAATCCAAACTCAAGGTGTTTGGGGGCTGTACTGGAGGCTTCTGGAGGCTCTAGTGGAGATTCCATTCCTTGCCTCATACAGCTTTTGGTGGCTATTTGCATTGCTCCAATCTCTGCTTCTATCTTCACATGGCCTTCCCTCTGTGTCTGTGTCTTCCCTTATTCTATCTCTTATAAAAAAAACTTCTCATTGGAACTAGTGCCCACCTAGAAAATCCAGGATGAACTCATCTGAAGATCCTTAACTTAATTACATCTTCAAAGTCCTTTTTTTCCTAATAGGTCACTTTCATAGGTTCTAGGGGTTAGGAAGTGGACATATCGTTTTGGAGGCCACAGTTCAACCCACTATAAGATGTAATAGCTATAATAATAATAAAGCAAAAAGGGTGGAAGAAAAAGAGCTATATAGGAGTAATATCTTTCTGTCTTAATAGAATTAAGTTAATATAAATCTGGAGATACTGTTAAGTTATAACGTATATAGTAAATTCTAGAGAAACCACGGAGAAAATAACTCAAAAATACAGTTTAAAAAAAATACAGTTTAAAATTCATTGAAGGGGGCTTCCCTGGTGGTGCAGTGGTTAAGAATTCGCCTGCCAATGCAGGGGACACGGGTTCGAGCCCTGGTCCGGGAAGATCCCACATGCCGCGGAGCAACTAAGCCCGTGCACCACAACTACTGAGCCTGTGCTCTAGAGCCCGCGAGCCCCAACTACTGAAGCCCACGCGCCTAGAGCCCATGCTCCACAGCATGAGAAGCCACTGCAATGAGAAGCCCACGCACTGCAACAAAGAGCAGCCCCAGCTCGCTGCAACTAGAGAAAGCCTGTGTGCAGAAACGAAGACCCAATGCTGCCAAAATAAATAAACAAATAAATAATTTTTTAAAGATGAAAATATTAAGGAATAAATTTAACAAAAGAAATATAAAATGCATACTCTGAAGACTATAAAACATTGTTGAAAGGAATTAAAGAAAATGTAAATTAATGGGGGGAAAATCCCATGCTCATGAAGATAGTATAATTTCATACTGTTAAAATGGCAATACTCCCCCAAGTGATCTACAGAGTCAACAACTTCCCTGTCCAAAGTAAGCTGGCTTTTTGCAGAAATTGACAAACTGATCCTAAAATTCATAAGAAAATGCAAGAACACCCAGAACAGCCAAAACAATATTGATAAAAAAGAACAAAGTTGGAGCACTAACGATTCTTGATTTAAAAACTAGGTACAAAGTTACAATAATCAAGAGAATGTGGTAGTGGGATAAGGATAGACATATAGATCAATGGAATATAATTGAGAATCCAGAAATAAATTCCCATATTTATTCATCAGTTGATTTTCAACAATGGTTCCCAAACACTTCAATGGGAAAAGAATAATTCTTTTTCAATAAGTGATGTCAAGACAACTGAATATCCACTTGCAAAGGAATGAAGTTGGACCACTACATCACATTATATACAAAAATTAACTCAAAATGGATCAAATGACACCAGCAAGATGTCAGAATAGAAAGTTCCAGCCCTAATTGTCCCACAAAAATACCAATTCATAATGATATGTGTAATAAAATACCCTTGCAAAAATTCCATAATCAGGAAGTTGAGAGTACCTAAGTGAGCATAAAGCTGAAACAGCTGTATTGAAACAAATAAGAATAATTTTACTTTACTCACATCAGCCCCTCCCCCAAGCTGGCACAGCTCAGCACCAGGAAAAAACACCCTGGTTCACTACTCCACCTTCAAGGGGAAAGAGAAGAGTAGGGCATGTGTCCAATGTTTCAGCTTCTTGGAGGGCTGCCTGGGGGACTAGTTTTTATATTGCCTCGCTCAGAGAACTGATGGAACTGGTGTAGTTTGGATGCCTGAGAGCCCTGAAGAACAAAAAATAGCAAGGGGGCAGCTAGCTCCCTTGGGAAGGAGAAAGAAGAGTGTGAATCCAGCCTTTCAGGTTTTTGGAGGGCTGCTCAAGGAACTGGTATCTTTCTCACCTGACTTGGAACTGTCAGGGAACCAAGATACTTTAGATGCCTAGTGGCCACTGAGAACAAGGGAGAACAGCTTGCTGCTATAGAACCAGAAAATTGAAATGTGACAGAAAGACAGTAGAAGGAGCAAGAGAGATCATTTTAAAGTATCTGATCAAGAGATGCAAAAAGAAAAATTAGTGAAAAGGAATGAAGAAAGACTATGGGACTTAAGGGACACCATTAAAAGAAATAATCACTGGAGTTTCAGAAGAAGAGAGAGAGAGAAAAGGGTACAAAGCTTATATAAATAGTGATGAGAACTTCCCAAACCTGGGGAGGGATTTGGACATCCAAGTTCATGAAGCCAATAGGTCACCCCAAATTTTCAATGCAAAACCATCTTCTTCAAGACAAACTATAATAAAACTGTATAAAATCAAAGATGAAAAGAGAATTTTTAAAGCAACAAGAGAAAAAAGTTTATATTAAACAAGACAACCCCTATAAGGCTATCAGCAGATTTCTCAGCAGGAGAAATACGCCAGGAGAGAGTGGGATGATATATTCAAAGAGCTGAAAGAAAATAAATGCCAACCGTGAACACTTTTCTCTACAAAGTTGACCTTCAGAAATGAAGGTGAGGACTTCCCTGGTGATGTAGTGGTTAAGAATCCACCTGCCAATGCAGGGGACACGGGTTCGAGCCCTGGTCCGGGAAGATCCCACATGTCGCGGAGCAACTAAGCCTGTGCGCCACAACTACTGAGTCTGCATTCTAGAGCTTGCGTGCCACAACTACTGAAGCCTGCATGCCTAGAGACTGTGCTCCACAACAAGAGAAGCCACTGCAGTGAGAAGTCTGTACACTGCAAGGAAGAGTAGCCCTGCTCACCGCAACTAGAGAAAGCCCACGCACAGCAACGAAAACCCAAAACAGCCAGAACTAAATTAATTAATTAATTTAAAAAAGAAAAAGAAATAGAGGTGAGATAAAGACTTTCCCAGGCAAAAGCTGAGGGAGTTCATGACCATTAGATGTGCCTTACAAGAAATGCTGAAAGGAGTTATTCAAGCTGAAATGAAAGGCTACTAACTGGTAACATGAAAACATATGAAAATACACAACACACTCATAAAGGTAAGTATATAGTCAGATTCAGAATAATCTAATACTGTAATATGATGGCATAATAACCACTTAACTCTAGTGTAAGGGTTAAAAAACAAAAGTGTAGGGCTTCCCTGGTGGTGCAGTGGTTGAGAGTCCGTCTGCCGATGCAGGGGACACGGGTTCGTGCCCCGGTCCGGGAAGATCCCACATGCCGCGGAGCCGCTGGGCCCGTGAGCCATGGCCGCTGAGCCTGCACGTCCAGAGCCTGTGCTCCGCAACGGGAGAGGCCTGCGTATCGCAAAAAAAAAAAAAAAAAAAAAAAACACAAAAGTGTAAAAAATAGATATAGCTAAAAAAAATAGATATAGCTATAATAATTTGCTAAGAGATACACAATATAAAAAGATGTCAAGGACTTCCCTGGTGAGGCAGTGGTTAAGAATCTGCCTGTCAGTGCAGGGGACACGGGTTCGAGCCCTGGTCCGGGAGGATCCCACATGCCGCGGAGCAACTAAGCCCATGTGCCACAACTACTGAGCCTGCACTCTAGATCCTGCGAGCCACCACTACTGAGCCTGCATGCCACAACTACTGAAGCCCACACACCTAGAGCCTGTGCTCCACAACAAGAGAAGCCACCGCAATGAGAAGTCCATGCACCACAACCAAGAGTAGCCCCCACTCGCTGCAACTAGAGAAAGCCTGCGCACAGCAACAAAGACCCAACACAGACAAAAATAAATTAATTAATTAATTAATTTTTTTAAAAGATGTCAATTATGGCAACAAAAACAAAAAATAAAGTAAGGGAAGAAGGCTTCCCTGGTGGCGCAGTGGTTAAGAATCCTCCTGCCAATTCAGGGGACATGGGTTTGAGCCCTGGTCTGGGAAGATCCCACATGCCGTGGAGCAACTAAGCCCATGCACCACAACTACTGAGCCTGCACTACAGAGTCCATGAGCCACAACTACTGAGCCTGCGTGCCACACTACTGAAGCCTGCGTGCCTAGAGCCTGTGCTCCGCAACAAGAGAAGCCACCACAGTGAGAAGCCCACGCACTGCAACGAAGAGTAGCCCCTGCTCACCTCAACTAGAGAAAAGCCCGCGTGCGTCAACAAAGACCCAATGCAGTAAAAAAAAAATGGATAAATAAAATAAATTTTAAAAAATAAATAAAAACAAAGTAAGGGGAGAGTAGAAGAGTAGAGTTTTTGTATGTGATAAAAGTTATCAGCTTGAAATAGGCTGTTATAGCTATAAGACATTTCAAGTAAGCCACAGGGTAACCACAAAATAAACAAACAAAAAACTATAGTACATATGTACACACAAGATAAAGAAAAGGGAATCACAGTATATCCCAATGGAAAATCATCAGTTCACAAAAGAAGATAGCAAGAGAGGAGGAAAAGAACAAAGGAACTACAAAACAACCAGAAAATGATGAACAAGATGGCAATAGTAAGTTCTTGCCTATCAATTATTACTTTAAATGTAAGTGGAATAAATTGTCCAATCAAAAGGCATAGAATGGCTGAATAGGTTTAAAAAAAAAAAAGAAAAAGAAAAAACCAGCTACATGTTGCCTCCAAGACATTCACTCTCAAAATGAAGATATGGAAAAAAGACACTCCATGCAAATGGAAACCAAAAGAGAGAGCAGAGGTATCTATACTTCTATCAGACAAAATCAACTGTAAGTCGATTAAGTAGAAAACTGTAACAAGAGACAAAGAAAGCCATTAATAGTGATAAAGTGGTCAATTCATCAAAAGGATATAATAATTGTAAATAAATATGCACCTAACATCAGAGTACATAAATATATAAAACAAATACTAACAGATCTGAAGGAACTAACAGACAACATTACAATATCCACTTTCATCAATGAATAGATCATCCAGAAAGAAAACCAATGAGGAAACATTGAACTTGAACTATACTTTACACCCAATGTACCTAACGGATATACACAGAACATTTCATCCAAGGTCAGCAGAATATACATTCTTCTCAAGCACACATGGAACATTCTCCAGGATAGATCAGATATTAGGTTCAAAACAAGTGTAAGCAAATTTTAAAAGACTGAAATCATATGAAGTATCTTTTCCAACCACAATGGTCTAATATGTGGAAATTAACACACTCTTGGAAACCAATGGGTCAAAGATGAAATCAATGGGAAATTCAAAAATATCTTTAAACAAGTGAAAATGAAAACACAACATATCAAAACTTATGAGGTGAAGCAAAAGCAGTGCTAAGAAGGAGGTTTATAGCAATAAATGCCTACATTAAGAAAAAATGACCTAACTTATGTGGAATCTAACAAACAAACTCATAGATACGGAAAACAAATTGGTAGTTGCCAGATGCAAGGGGTGGAGGGTGGGTGAAATGAGTGAAGGTGGTCAAGAGACAAACTGACAGTTATAAAATAAATAAGCCCTGGTGATGTAATAATGTACAGCATGACTATAGGTGACTATAGTTAATAATGCTGTATTATATATTTGAAAGTTGCTAAAGAATAGATCTTAAAAGTTCTCATTAAAAGAAAAAAATTTTTGTAACTATGTATAGTGATGAACGTTAAGTAGATTTATTGTGGTGATCATTTCACAATATATACAAATATTGAGTCATTAGGTTGTACATCTGAAACTAATATAGTATTATATGTAAATTATATTTTTTAAATTAAATTTAAAAACAAATGTTTGTTAAATGAATTTAATTAATGAATGTTCAATCTAAAAGGAAGACCTTCCTAACTAAACCTAGAGACCTTAAAATCCATAACAGAAAAACAGAGAAATTTTTAAAACACTTTTATATGGCAAGATATACCCTAAACAAATCAATATATAGGAGGAAAAATATTTGTGATATAGATGTAAGATAAAAGCTAATTATGTGGGACTTCCACAGCCAAAAATAAAAAGATAAATAAATTAATTAATTTTTAAAAATTGATACATCCGGAGTGTGGAGTACTACACAGCTATTAAAAGTGTCAGATTTGTAGGGATTTCCATGAGGTATTGGTGACTGAGAAATGTAAAATGCATTATCTCTTCTAATAAATTATCCAAAATAAACAATAACAAAAAACCCCACCAGGTATATGCATGTGAATGAATAATTAACTGAACATAAAAATGTTAAAGGAAATCATTTTGGTTATCAGACAGGGAACAGTGATGTGTCTAGAGGAAAATGAGGAGGGAGCAAACAAAAAAAGATTTTTTAAAAAGAAAGAAATATGCACCTTTAAAAAGATGTTATGTTAAAAGTTATGGCACTGTTCAAAACAAAACCTGTATGTGGGTAGAGGAATAAATTTTAAAAATAAAGAGATTTTAAAGTGTTTAATTATGGTTAGCCTCATTAAAGCAAAAGTTTTCTAAATGCTCAAGTACTCACAATGTGGAGTTTCTTGAAAATGCTTATTTAGGTAATAAATACTTTAAAACTATTAAGAATACAACAAAAACAAATTATTAACATTATGAACAATATTATGGCTTTTGCCTTAAGATTTCAATCTGAAGAATTATGAAACTAATGATGTCAGTAATACTCATGAAATACCATATGATGAGCAAAATTAAAGAACGATCTTAAAATTGAGATTGAAGAATCTTAAATAGAAAACGGTGAGGAGGGCTAAAACAGTAAGAAAATTTCAAATACGACCTCACCTCTTTCAACTGTTCTGAATCTGGTTCTATTTCACCTGTTACCTCTGCAGAACTCAGACAAGGAGGAAGGCTGGGGCTGAAGGCCATGAGGTCGGCCTTGGGCGGCCCCTCCCCAGAGCACACCCGCTGCCGCCTCTGCTG
>NW_020837948.1:226145-243851 GCF_003676395.1 Aethalodelphis obliquidens
GGCGCGGCACCAGCTCCGTCAGCTCCAGCCCCAGGTCCTGGGCGATGAGGCCCACGAAGGTGCCGTGTTTGGCCTCCTCTGGGACGGAGTAGCGGACCTGGCCGCTCCCCTCCTCCCAGGCTGCAAGGAGCAGAAGCGAGAGAAGCAAACACCGGGATCTCAGTCGGCCTTCAGGTGTAATAAGCATTTCAAATACTTGCTGGTTTAGTTCCATCAGGAAATCTTGTCTAGGCATTAAGATGAAATATTGTATGATCCCGAGTCTGTTAATTCAGTTCTTCTGCGCCTGCCATCATTCAACACTCGTGGAAGGATGCAGTAACGGGAGCAATGGACTTGAATAACAGCTAGTGTAACTTCACGGTAGACAGCGACATCATGCGGCTCGAAAGGGTAAGTAATGACTTCACAACGAAGCTACGCTATAGTTCTTGAAATTAAAGATATAGATATTTATATTACATATATATGTTTTGCCTTATTTTAATAGTAAATCTCCTCATGTTTGTAATTTGAAGGGTCAGTTTATCTCGTCTGTTTTCTTTTATTAGTTTAGAGTAGGGTAAGGGTTCAAAATACTCATAGTGAAACAACTTTCCTCCCAATAAAGGAAAAACTGTATCAGCCATTTTAGAAAGCTTAAGTGTGATATGAACCAGGCTTGGCAATTAGAAGTGCAAACTATCCTACATATTTGCATAGAGAAGAAACATGTGCATGTATTTCTGTCACAGAATATACTATTATATTTTGAGAAAAGAGTGTAATTTTAAATTAGCAAGTTTTACACAAATTTTAAAAACCTTATAGATTATCAAAGTCCATTCTTTCTTTGTTGAGTGAACATCAACTACTCCTAATAATGTTTTTTAATTTAATAATGGAGGCTGAAAATTTTAGCACATATTCTTTACAACATTTCTTAATTTCTCTGCAGCTTATATTAGTCCTCCCCCTCAAAATATTTTCCTTCTTGTGGAATTTCTACTTATACTTCTCCATCTTGTGGAATTTCTACCTATTGTGCTTTGCTGCTCTGATCCTTCCGCTGCTCCTAAATGACCTTATCCTTTTCTTTCTACCTCAACCTCTTATATGCTTTTATTTGTGTTCTCATCCCCTTCCAACATTTCAGACAAGACTTCTATTGAAGGTATTCCCAAACTCACATCTTCCTCCCCCTTTTCAATGGTTATAATTGTCATTTTTAGCCATACATGCTGATGACTCCTAGAAAATAATTTGATTACAATTTAAAGATTATGAAGATAAATCATTAATACCCCCCAAATTCAAACCCTTAAATTCACCTTTTATTTAATGGCATGAACATTCTACATGTCACCTATATCAATTTTTTATTACTCCATCTCCCTTACCTGCCCTATTCAAAGTTGGCCTATAGTCCATCTGTCCATCTGTCTTTTCACATACCACCATATTTATCTTCATGGGTACAGCTTTTATTGGATTGCACTAAACAAATAAATCCCAAGATGTTAGAATCACTTCTATGTGACCTGAGATATGATCACAAGCCAACATTTCCAGTGTTATTTTCAACTACTCTCCAATATTCTATTTTGCAGACAACATAGATCACTTGCTTTCCTTCTTCCGCAATACAACCTTTGTTCAATTTTTTAAAAATTACCTCCATCTTTACCTGTAAAAGTGCTCCACTCATATCAAAGTCATGCCAAAATATCATCTTACCATGAATTCATCCTTAATGTCATCAACTGTAGGTAATTAAACTCTTTCTCAAAAGGAGACAATGAAAGTTATTAAAAAGAATTTTCACACGGACACTTGCCAACACTCACCCTTCTGCACAATTCTGATATACTTGTAAAATCCTCACAGACAACTGTAATACAAAGTACCCCCCAATATGAGAACATTTTACATAACTTACATGACAACATCTTAAAATAACTAATCTAGATCTATCCTGATAAGTAGTAGTCCTTATCGCTTTCTATTACACTTATTTTGAGTAAACAAAGAGTTCATTTGACAACCAATAATAAGCCCCCAAATAAAAGGTTCCTTTGCTTACAGGAAGAAAGGCCTTGACAAAAGATATATTGGGGGCTTCCCTGGTAGTGCAGTGGTTGAGAGTCCACCTGCCGCTGCAGGGGACACGGGTTCGTGCCCCGGTCCAGGAAGATCCCAGGCGGAAAGGCTGGGCCCGTGAGCCACGGCCGCTGGGCCTGCCTGTCCGGAGCCTGTGCTCCGCAGCGGGAGAGGCCACAACGGTGAGAGGCCTGCGTACTGGGAAAAAAAAAAAAAGATATATTGGCCTACAGTCTTGTTAGTTGAAGGTTTTCTACAGCGGTTAAGGTATTTCATAAATTGCTGCCCTAAGTGAAGAATCTCTTTGAATATCAACTTTTAAATTAGTTAATTAAAGTATCAAATCTGTCTTTCCATTGAAGTTCCTAGCAATTTCCAGAAGGTTGGTAATATAGTCCAATTAACTGGAACAGTTGCAATAATTCTATTTATTGGCTCCAAGTAGAAAATTATACAATGTTACTGAAATCATATATGCAATTTCCTTTTCATTGGAAAAGGAAAATACTGGTCTCCTTATAAGAAACATCTTATATTTTTGTTTATTTATTTACTCAAACAGTTCATCTAGTCAAGGGAGAAGATTGTGTGAGAAAAAAGTTTAGTCAATCCGTGAACATCTTCCTCACCCAGCAAAGAAAATTCTCAGTTATAAATAAAAAGTTTATATTTCAGAACTAAATTAACTTGATTTATTTAACTTGATTTTTAAAAAGCTGACAACTGTTACCTACGAATTTACACAGTGGTGAGAATGCCCTCTCCATTTATAGGACTCCCCCAAAGTAATGAGGTATTAGAAATGTTTAAATAGTATGATACAAGTGTACTTATAAAATTAAATACATGTGACAATGCAAGAAATAGGAAAGCAATAAAAAGGGGAATTGACATTTTGTCATATGAAATGTGGAATATTTATTCCTGGCTAAACCCATATTGTTTTTTAAAGAAGTGTAGGAAAACAGTTCTCTGTATTTGAGATGGAGAGCACTCTTGCCTATAGTAGATAAAATGTATGGCTTTGTTGTAAAAATGGTATTCGTAAACAACAAACTCAGGGGGGTGGTTATATCATAGTACAGTTTTTTAAAATCTAAAAACAAAAGGCAACAATAAATACAAATGTTTTCTAACTCAAAAATGTTAAGGTTTTCCCAACTGTGAGAATTCATGATTATTTCTCGCCAATATAATAATTTGTGTATTGGAAAAGAAAAAGTAAGATAGAGAAAAACTAATCATTGTTCCACTAAATGTTGATGTTAGAGGTGGGGAATTATGACATATCTGCAAAATGGGACAACATGGGCTGGAAAAAAGAATGAAAAAACTCCTTAAGTAATATGTCATGATAGACAAATTATATTAAATGAAGGGGGAAGGAAAATCAACACAAATATTATGTCTTAAAATGGGAGACGGGAGTTTATTAGTATATGAAAAATTCTCTAGAAGAATAGCCAAGAAATTGGAAAGTTTGAAATATTCAGCAGGTATATTAAGTGGTTTGATATTGGAGGTAGAATGGAAACATTTTAAAACATTTAAAATCATGTAAATGTATTTTGTATTCAAAAATGAATAAAATGAAGTCACTAGAGCTAAAAAGTTTTAATTATAAATATCAAATTCACCATTAGTATGCCAAGGCCAACCATTTAAACAGACTTGAAAGAGTCATTCAATGCACAAATATTACTGAAAAACTTAATTCAATATGTGTAATAAAAATACTCAAATAATGGACAGTATATGGAGAACAAAAAAGGCAAATTGACACGATGATGTTAAATATTTCTATGTAGTTACAACATGGGGCTTTGACAATAAATAATAATGCCAAGTATGTATCTTACAAGTATCTTACTACAACACTAATATTTGAAAATTGAAACGTTCAACTAAAAATTTCAGTCTGCAAATACTTTCTACGGTCCACAGAAAACTAGTCCATTAACTCAAACTTTTAAAACCTTATAAAAAGGGGATTGTTACTGAAATAAACACTATAGTGCAAAACAATTTTCTCAAACAAAATAAATTTTAAGCGTAACTATAAGTAAATGAATTAGTACCAAGAGAATTTATATCTAAAAGGATACAATTACTTATAAAGCCATAATTTAAAATAAAAAGAGAAGATAGAGGATAATATTAAATATTTCATGTTAAAGACATGACGAAAAATTGCTGTAAGAGTTTTGAGACTCACGGTGTCCGTAGAAATGGGACCCTGAGGCAGGCTGGGGCTGAAGGCCATGAGATCTTCCTTGGGCGGCCCTTCCCCAGAGCACACCCTCTGTGCCTCTGCTGCGAGTAAGACCAGCTCCCCACCGCGCTGGAGCACACCAGCGTGGGCTTCCCGGGCCCGCACGCGCCCTCGCTGGGCGGCGCCGAGCACCGCAGCGCCGTGTACAGCAGCAGCGTGAGCACCAACAGGCTGGACACCGCACAGATGGCGATGATCAGGTACACGTTCACATCCACCAGAGCGGCCTCCGCGCCAGCGGCGCCCGTCGACGCCCGCGAAGAGGCCTTGGGCGCCTGGCCGCTGTCCTCCAGCGACAGCAGCACGGTGGCCGTGGCCGTCAGCGCCGGCTCGCCGTGGTCCTTCACCAGCACCAGCAGGCGCTGGCGCGACGCGTCCGCCTCGTCCAGGGCGCGCGTCGTGCTGATCTCGCCCGTGTACAGCCCCACGCGGAACGGGCTGCGCGCGCCACCCACCGCCGGCTGCAGCTCGTACGACAGCCACGCGTTGTAGCCCGAGTCCGCGTCCACCGCGCGCACCTTCGCCACCACGTGGCCCACGCCCACCGACCGCGCCACCAGCTGGCTCAGCGCGCCCGCCCCGCCGCTCGGCCCGGATAGCAGCAGCGCGGGCGCGTTGTCGTTCTCGTCCAGCACGAACACCTGCAGCGTCACGTTGCTGCCCAGAGGCGGCACGCCCGCGTCGCGCGCGCTCACCTGGAACTGCAGCAGCTCCAGCTCCTCGTGGTCCAGCGGCTGCAGCGCGTACACCTTGCCGCTCTCCGCGTGCACCGACACGTAGCTCGACAGCGCTCGCTTGCCCACCCTCCGTTCCACCAGCGAGTAGGACACCAGCGCGTTCTCCTGCGCGTCCGCGTCCCGCGCAGACACCGTGAAGATGTGGCAGCCGGGCGGGTTGTCCTTCACTAACACTGTGTACTCGGGCTGCGCGAACGCGGGCGCGTTGTCGTTCACGTCGGCCACCTCCACGGACACGCTGGCTGTGGCCGACAGGGAAGGCGAGCCCCCGTCCCTCGCGGTCACCACCACCTCATAGTTCGCCATACTCTCGCGATCCAAGGCGCTATGTAGAACCAATGAATAGTAATTCTTGAAGGTGCACACCAGCTTGAAGGGGACATGAGGCATCAGGGTGCAAGTCACCTGCCCATCGGCACCGGAGTCGTGGTCTGACAGACTGATCAGGGCGATGACAGTGCCCAGTGGGGCGTCCTCTTGCACAGGCAGAGATAAGGAGGTTATGACCATCTCTGGGCTATTATCATTCTCATCCAGGATTTTCACTATTACTTTGCAGTGTCAGTTAATGGGAATAGACTTTTATCAACGGCATCAATATTAATTTCATATAAATTACAGTCTTCATAATCCAGTTTTCTTTCCCTGAACTGTTATTTCCCCACTATTAGATTGATCACAAATTTAGATGTTACGTTGTCAAGAACAAGATTACTAAAGAGGTACACTATTTCCTTATTAATGCCCTCACCTGCATCTGAGGCATTCAGTTTAATAACTAATATCCCGTTCGGTGCATTTTCCAGTATTCTGACATTATAAATTGATTTATCAAATTCCGAGGCATCATCATTCGCATCCAATACATTGATCAATGACTGAACTGTACCTGTTAGTTCAGGTTTTCTTCCATCAATTGCAATCAGCAATAAACGATGTTCTTGCGTTTCTTCCCTACCTACTGGTTTCTTCAAAATTAGCTCTAAAAAGTTTGTTTCCTCTTCATTTGTTTTAACATCCAAGTAAAAATATTCATTAGCTTGTAACTTGTATCTCAGTTCTGCGTTTCTTCCGATATCCATATCAGATGCGCCCTCTAGCGGAAACCTAGAATCCGCTATTCATTTTATTTATTTATTTATTTTTCCGGTACGCAGGCCTCTCACTGTTGTGGCCTCTCCCGTTGCGGAGCACAGGCTCCGGACGCGCAGGCTCAGCGGCCATGGCTCACGGGCCCAGCCGCTCCGCGGCATGTGGTATCTTCCTGGACCAGGGCACGAACCCGTGTCCCCTGCATCGGCAGGCGGACTCTCAACCACTGCGCCACCAGGGAAGCCCGAATCCGCTATTCTTGACTCTAAAATAATGTTTGTTTTTGTCGCAAGAACCTTGGGGGGTTGTCATTAATGTCCTTCACCTCCACCTCCACATGGAACACCTGCAGCGGCCGGTCCACGATCACCACCAGGTGGATGCTGCACTCCGCGCTCCGCCCGCACAGCTCTTCCCGATCGATCTGAGAATTCACAAACAAAATACCATTCTGCAGATTTACCTCCAGAAGGTCCCTACGGCCTTTGGATGCCACCGGGAACAGACGCGGCACCAGCTCCGCCAGCTCCAGCCCCAAGTCCTGGGCGATGTGGCCCACGAAGGTGCCTTGTTTGGCCTCCTCAGGGACCGACTAGTGCACCTGGCCACTGCCCGCCTCCCAGGCTGCGAGGAGCAGAAGCGAGAGCAGCAGGCGCCGGGATCCCGCACCTCTTCTCTGGGAATATACCATCGCAAATTCGTTGCAATATTCAAATGTCTATTGCACTACCATATAGCTTTTGGAAACTTAACTCCCAATTTGATATAATTTTGTATTTGCTCACCTTTTGAGCTTCAGCAGCAGTGTGAAAAAAAATGGAGTGGCTTTTTTCCTTTCTAAGGAAAATAAGCTCTCTGTATTCCTTTGTTGCTAAAAACAAACAAAGCAAAAAAACTTGCGGTGTCCAGAGCCATCATGTGGATGAAAGGGGAGTATTTTACTTTGTTCTGCTTTATTTACCTTACATTCGTTAAATATTTCCCAATTTCAATGACTCTTATGTATTATTTTCCCTACTCTAATCAAATATATCACTAAAATTTTAATAAAATATATCAACTTTAATTAAAATATTGCAAAATCAATACTACTGAAATTGTGACACCCAATCTTTACTAGAATGATTTGTATTGGTCTATTCTATTTAGGGTTTATAATCCCTGACTTTAAGAGTTTTAGATTTTTCATTTCTTTCCATATTTAAATATTACTTACTAAAATTATTGACTTTTTCTCTACTATTTTGATGCGATGCTTGTATACTAGTCTTTACATTACTCATAAAACAAGTTTATATTCCTATTTGCAGTATTTAATATTGGCTTTTGTTGATATTATTTTCAAAGTAACTAAAACTATTTGAATAGCATTCTTGTCTGAGATCCATTTCGAAGTCTGATTTTCAAATTACTGAAAATCCATTTCTTTCATTTTTCTCTATATTACCTACTTACTTTTAATGTTAACTCAAAAACTGTAATGTGGAAATGGCAGTATTTGCAAATTAGATGCATCTAGACAGGCATTTCTTCAAGTTGCTATTACTGATAAATCATAACTGAGATCAATTGTGAATGCACATATATTTTTCATGAAAGAAATCAAAATCCTAATGTTTGTGAGATACACTACTCCATAAAATTTTTGAGTTCCAGTAGAAATTAAAACATGGAAAGAAATCACATTATTTACCAGGTTAACTCTGTGCTAATTTCATCTCTTTTTAATTATCCAGTTTATTTGCTGTATGGACTTGGACTACACTTAAAAAATATGGCCAATATAAAATGGACCAATTTTTCCACTTAAAAAATATTTAGGGGCTTCCCTGGTGGCGCAGTGGTTAAGAATCCGCCTGCCAATGCAGGAGACACGGGTTCGAGCCCTGGTCCAGGAAGATCCCACATGCTGCGGAGCAACTAAGCCCGTGCACCACAATTAATGAGCCTGCGCTCTAGAGCCTGCGAGCCACAACTACTGAGCCCGTGTGCAACAAATACTGAAGCCCGCGCGCCTAGAGCCCATGCTCTTCAACAAGAGAGGCCACCGCAATGAGAAGCCCACGCACCGCAACGAAGAGCAGCCCCTGCTCGCCGCAACTAGAGAAAGCCCGCGTACAGCAATGAAGACCCAACGCAGCCAAAAATTTTAAATTTTTAAAAAAATTTAATATTCCACTTATGTATATACTCCCTAGAATTCCTTAAATGTTACAAAATCTTCCTTGCCTGTGAATAAAATAGGGGCCAGAAGATCAATAATTCTATTACTTAATGCTTTACATGTAAAGCATAAACCTCAAATACATTTCTTTAATTTTGGTATAAGTCATAGGTATGACTGCAAGTATTATTTTTACGTCAATGTATAAAACAAATATGGAAAAATGGTACTATATAAACTAGCTTTGGGACTTCCCTGACAGTCCAGTGGTTAGGACTTGGCACTTTCACTGCTGTGGCCCTGGGTTCAATCCCTGGTTGCAGAACTAAGATCCCACAAGCCGGGCAGCATGGGGGTGGGATGGCGGGGGAAGTTTAGATTGAAAAGAAATGATTAATAGAAAATACAAAGTCAATTGAAATTAATTTGCTTCTCAGTATTCAAAACAGTAATTTAAAGACATAAGGTAATGTTACTAAATTTGTTTCTGATATAATCTTTAATAGTATGTTTATCATTCTCTTTAGTTTTTGAAAGATTTTTACTATCATTATTATCATGACTTTCCCCTTGGCATTCAGAACATCCAAACACTAAAGAAGTTAAACAGTAATCAGTTTTTAAGACAACTCACCTAACAGTTACTGATAATGATAATTTTAAAATATTTTAATATACAATGATAAAAAAGAAAATGATAATATGTGAGTTGAAAATAACATCAGTTAATGTTGATTCACCTTCTATTATGGAACCATGATTGATGTGAACCTACAAAACCACGATAAATAAATTTACTTTTGAGAAAAGTAAATATTAAGTGCTTAAAATCCAACTGATGGTGTAGTATTAACAATACATGCATAGTAATTTACAGAATATTTTCAGTAAATATTTAAAACTTTAAAAAATATATTCAATGAAGAAAATGCCATCAATAGTATCATATGCTTTTTTGTTTGTAATTTTTATCATGTAAATATGTACAGAAGAAAACCAGACTCTTGATATTTGAGCTCTCCTCAAATCTGTTAGATTATATAGTGTTTTAAAATTATCACCTGCATTTTTCTTTCATGGCTCAATTCTTTTTTTGGAGGTTACTTTTTCAACAAGTATAGACTCTCTAGTTGTAATTCCATAGAGGACTCCATAGGTAGAGAAGATTGTTTAAATCTTTTTCCAAACCACTCTTTCAATAGAATATTATAGATTACTTTATTACTGTATAGTTTCTAGAAGTTTTTCAGTTATATATAAGGCCCACTGCAGAACTAAGACTCCTTTCCTGACAATGAATTTCGATTAAGGAGAACAGATAGTATTTCGAGGTGCCTCTGCTTAATTTACTGGAAATCATTCAGGAAGATAGTACATGAGAAATTTTAATTTTGCATTGGAGTCTAGATATCTTTCATTTCCTAAAAAACTCCAGAATAAAATTTTAATAATATATATTTCTCTGCTATGTGTAGAAAATTATATAGGTCTACCACACTGTTGAGATATAACAGGTGAAGTTGAAGCAATCTTTTAAAGATTATAAACAGTTTATGCACTTGCATCAAATTTGACAAAAAATTAATTATATGTGGAAAATAATTTATCCTACAACCACACACTGTATGCATATGGTACATATCTTTACATTACTTTTATAATCGTTCAAACTCCCTACAAAATATTGTGCTAAAATGTTTATATTATATAGTCATTCTGAGAAAATCGGAGAGTAATTTTAAAGTACCTCTGAGGGAATAAGTAAGTTAAATTAAGCATAGCTTTTACTCACAATCCTATTGTCTTCATTATTCCCAGATGAGCTCATTTAATAACGGAAACTGACAATGGAGCTAAATTCAAGTACTTTTCGTTCTATTCTATGCATTCACATTAATATTTATGTGGCCTCAAGCAAATTTTTGTCTCCAGGCCACAGTTTAGTCATCATTAAATTGAGAGGAATGACAATCTCTTAGGTCATATCCAGTTTTAAAATCCTAGGTCAAGATACAAAATTAATGCACAGAAATCTCTTGCATTCCTATACACTAATGATGAAAAATCTGAAAGAGAAATTATGGAAACACCCCCATTTACTCCTGCAACAAAAGGAATAAAATACCTAGGAATAAACCTATCTATGGAAACAAAAGACCTGTATGCAGAAAACTATAAGACACTGATGAAAGAAATTAAAGATGATACCAACAGATGGAGAGATATACCATGTTCTTGGATTGGAAGAATCAATATTGTGAAAATGACTATACTACCCAAAGCAATCTACAGATTCAATGCAATCCCTATCAAATTACCAGTGGCATTTTTTACGGAACTAGAACAAATCATCTTAAAATTTGTATGGGGACACAAAAGACCCCGAATAGCCAAAGCAGTCTTGAGGGAAAAAACGGAGCTGGAGGAATCAGGCTCCCTGACTTCAGACTATACTACAAAGCTACGGTAATCAAGACAATATGGTACTGGCACAAAAACAGAAACATAGATCAATGGAACAAGATAGAAAGCCCAGAGATAAACCCACCCATCTGTGGTCAATTAATCTATGGCAAAGGAGGCAAAGATATACAATGGAGAAAAGACAGTTTCTTCAATAAATGGTGCTGGGAAAACTGAACAGCTACATGTAAAAGAATGAAATTAGAACACTCTCTAACACAATACACAAAAATAAACTCAAAATGGATTTGAGACCTAAATGTAAGACCGGACACTATAAAACTCTTAGAGGAAAACATAGGAAGAACATTCTTTGACATAAATCACAGCAAGATATTTTTTGATCCACCTCCTAGAGTAATGGAAATAAAACCAAAAATAAACAAATGGGACCTAATGAAACGTCAAAGCTTTTGCACAGCAAAGGAAATCATAAACAAGATGAAAAGACAACCCTCAGAATGGGAGAAACTATTCACAAACGAATCAATGGACAAAAGATTAATCTCCAAAATATATAAACAGCTCATGCAGCTCAATATTAAAGAAACAAACAACCCAATACAAAAATGGGCAGAAGACCTAAGTAGACATTTCTCCAAAGAAGACATACAGATGGCCGAGAAGCACATGAAAAGCTGCTCAACATCACTAATTATTAGAGAAATACAAATCGAAACTACAATGAGGTATCACTTCACACCAGTTAGAATGGGCATCATCAGAAAATCTACAAACAACAAATGCTGGAGAGGGTGTGGAGAAAAGGGAACCCTCTTGCACTATTGGTGGGAATGTAAATTGATACAGCCACTATGGAGAACAGTATGGAGGTTCCTTAAAAAACTAAAAATAGAATTACCATATGATCCAGCAATCCCACTACTGGGCATATACTCAGAGAAAACCATAATTCAAAAAGACGCATGCACCCCAACGTTCATTGCAGCACTATTTACAATAGGCAGGTCATGGAAGCAACTTAAATGCCCATCAACAGACGAATGGATAAAGGAATTGTGGTACATATATACAATGGAATATTACTCAGCCATAAAGAAGGAACGAAATTGGGTCATTTGTTGAGACGTGGATGGATCTAGAGACTGTCATACATAGTGAAGTAAGTCAGAAAAAGAAAAACTAATATCGTATATTAACGCATGTATGTAGAACCTAGAAAAATGGTACAGATGAACCGGTTTGCAGGGCAGAAGTTGAGACACAGATGTAGAGAGCAAACATATGGACACTGAGGGGGGAAGCCACAGTGGGGTGGGGATGTTGGTGTGCTGAATTAGCCAATTGGGGTTGACATGTATACACTGATGTGTATAAAACTGATGACTAATAAGAATCTGCAGTATAAAAAACAAACAAACAAAAAAACAACTAATACTAAACTTTCTTTGGGTTATTTGTATGGAAATATGTTAATATAAATGTTTCAGACATTACATGAAATTTCTAAAAAGCTTGTATGTTCTGGTATAATGTTATAAGTCATAATTCTAGTTATTACTTTAAAATGTATATCTCAGAAATAACTAAATTTCCTTGTTGATTGCATTATTATGAACTTTCATCAAATCTTTAACCATGGTTATTGTTAAGTTTTTTGTCTTTTACAGACAGTTCTGGGTGTACTCTGATGATTTCGCAAAAATGTTCCTATAAAAGGGTTTCACCTTCAAGGAATTCATGGAAAAGACTCTGACAAGTACAGGTTTCTGGTAACTGACTGTGCTGCTGAACTGAATGAATAAGCATTTTCAGAACTCTAATGGAAAACTGATGAATTCATAAAAGTGCTAGTAAAAGATCAAGATGAAAAAGAATTAATTACATGGGACTGAGTGAACTGATGAGGATGATTATAATTTTAGTGACTTTCTGTTTGAATTTAAAAAAATCCCCCCCCCACCGAAAAAAAAATCCTAGGTCAAGTGAGTGGAAACTTGGTGAGATGCAAGATTCTTATACCATTAGCAAGTATCTAGGGTAAGAAAGAAGAAAGGAGGGTAACTAAAGAGTAATAAATTCAATAAGCTTGGTTCTTATGTACCAAGGAAAGGGGAGTAGAGGAAGGAAAAGGGGTTTAAAATAAAGTACAGAATCTTTATTCCACTAAATTTACTTTGTATGAGAGTACAAAATAGAACTTGGGTGTCAGTAGGAAAGAGAAAAATAAAATGTTCAGAAGATTTGTAATGACAGACATCATTGTAGTAGACAAAAAAGAAAAAGGGATAAAATATTTATCTCAATTCAAACTTTTCCATAAATGTTCTAAACTCATATCTGTCAGATATTTATAAATTCTTTATCCATTTCTAGAGGAATATAATTACATCTAGAACAACTACAGCTTCTTATGTACAATACCCAGAACTCAATACAAAATTATCAGGCTTATGAAGAAAGAGAATCATGAGAAAAAAATGAATAAAAAGACACACAGATGATCCAATTATTACAATGATATGACGGATCACAAATAAACTGTGATTAAGGTATTGAAATAAATACATAATAAATAATTTCACCAGAAAATTGTAATCTATTTTTAAATGGAAATTACAATCCTAAAGCTAAAAAAAGTCATAATTGAAGTTTAGATTCAGTTGATGATTTAATAATAAGAAGAGAATTTTGCTGAAGTATAAGATTGGTCAGAATAAAATATACAGCATATAATAGAGACCAAAAGTGATGTTTAAAAAATAGAGAGGGCATAGTAGATATAAGAGATATGGTGAAAATATTTTTTAACATCTTTATTGTGGTATAATTACTTTAAGGTGAAAGGATTTAACACACATATTCTTTGAGTTACAGAAGAGAAAGAGAGAAAAGCATGAGGCAGAAGCAATATTCGAAGACAGATTGCTGGAATTTTCCTATACTGATGAAAGACATCAAGCCACATATTCAAGAAGCTTTAAAAACTGCAAACGAGGGCTTCCCTGGTGGCGCTGTGGTTGAGAGTCTGCCTGCCAATGCAGGGGACACGGGTTCGAGCCCTGGTCTGGGAGGATCCCACATGCCACGGAGCAACTGGGCCCGTGAGCCACAACTACTGAGCCTGTGTGTCTGGAGCCTGTGCTCCGCAACAAGAGAGGCTACGATAGTGAGAGGCCCGCGCACCGCGATGAGGAGTGGCCCCCGCTTGCCGCAACTGGAGAAAGCCCTCACGCAGAAATGAAGACCCAACACAGCCAAAATTAAATAAATAAATTTAGAAAAAAAAACTGCAAACAAGATAAAACCAAAGAAAACTAAAATTGAGCATATAATAAAGCCATTGAAAATCAAAAACAAAGAAAAATTTTACAAAGCAGCTAGAGGGGGAAAAAAAAGATTGCACTACCTGAACAATAAACTTGACAGCCATCTTCTCAAAATACTATGCAATGTCATCTGAAAGCACTGGAGGGAAAAATAACTTACAACACAGAACTTAATATTCAGCAAAACTATTCTTCAAAAGTGTTGGCAAAATAAGCATATTTCTCATATTCCATAGATTAAATATTTCTTTACCACCACTAAAAGAAATATTAAAGAATTTATTCATAAGGAAAGATATCCCAGAAAGAAACAAGAAGAAGTGACTTTAGGGACTTCCCTGATGGCACAGTTGTTAAGAATCCACCTGCCAATACAGGGGACACGGGTTCAAGACCTGGTCCGGGAAGATCCCACATGCCGCGGAGCAACTAAGCCCATGAGTCACAACTACTGAAGCCCGGGCACATAGAGCCTGCACTCCACAAGAGAAGCCACCGCAATGAAAAGCCCGCGCAACATAACGAAGTGTAGCCCCTGCTGGCCGCAACTAGAGAAAGCCTGCCTGCAGCAACGATGACCCAACACAGCCAAAAATTAATTAATTAATTAATTTTTTAAAAAAGTAACTGTATAAAACAACAATAATAATGTAATCTGTTCCTAGAGTATATGTATAATTGAAAGGCATAATATTAAAAGAAAAATTGAGAGCAAGTAAATGGAGTTATTATTCAAGGTCCTAGCATTGTCTGTAAGTGGCAAAAGTATTAGTTTAATCTATACTAAACAAGTCAATGATGCTTGTTATAGTATCCAGAAAATCAATAAAGAAATTAGTAAAAGAATGTATAACTAAAAAGATAATTCAGGAGAAAATGAAATAATTATAATATACTAATCCAAATGAAGACAAAAAAGAGGGGGAATATTTAATAATTTTAAAAAACCTACAGCAAACATAATTAATAATAAATTATTGAAACCTTTCATTTAGAGTTCATAAATAGACAAGAATGTCCACTATTGCCAGTTCGGTTTAACAGAGTACTAGTGGTCCTACCCAATCCCATAAAGCATACTAAAGATATAAAAGATATAAGGATTGGAAAGGAAAAAATACAACTCTCAATATTTTCTGATAGAATGATTGTCTATATCAAAAAATACAAAGCACCTATAGACAAATTATTAGAATTAATAAATTATCTTAGCAAGTTAGCTGAATAACACATCAATAGAAAAGTACAAAATATTTTCATATGTATCATTAGTAAACAGAGAAAAGATTTTTAGCTTAAAGTTGATATTTATAATGATCACAAATGACAATTATCTAAGAGTAAATCTAATGAAAGATGTATATATAGGACCTCTACACAGAAAATTATAAAATATTAAGAACCATTACAGGTTATTTAGATACATAGAGCATGCTCATGAACCGAATGACATTATTGTAAAGATGTCAACTAGTTTCACGTTTCTCAGTAGATACGATGCAGTCCAAATCAAAACCTCACCGAGTTGTTTTTATGGAATTTACATACAAATTTAAGTGGAAATGAAAGAGGCAACATGACATTAATGAAAAAAAAGTCAAATAGATTACAACAATAACAACAAAAAGACCATGGTTATATAACAGAAAAGTGTTTTATAAAACATGTGGAACTCATCTTTTTCAAGTGGTCTTGCTTCAGTTGAATATCCTTGGGGAAAATTAATCTTGACCCCTATGTCCCAACAAAGACAAAAAATTCAAAATGGATTGTATATGTAATGTGACCAATTAAACAAAAGACACCACAAGAAATTATCTTCATAGAACAGGATCAAGAAGAAAAGAATGATAAGCTGAACTTAACTAAAATAAAAAATTTCTATTCACCAAAGGACAAAAGAACGAAAAGAGAAGGCACAGTGTAGAAGAGTGCAAAATCAAGAAAGGGGTTATATACAGTATATGAAAAATTTCAAAAATCAGTAGACGAATACAACAGCATAGGAAAAATAGGTAGGAGACTTGAACAGCTACTGCACAAAATAGGATCTAAAAATGGCCAATAATAATAACACCAAAAGGTGTTCAACCTCAATTACAAATCAAGAAACATAAACACATCCAGCAAAATGGCAACAATATAAATAAACTAACAATGCCAAGTTGTGGAGATGAAGAAGAATAGGAATTCATACAGTGCTAGCATGAGTGTGAACAGGTAAAAGCATTTGGTGAAACTGATTGACATTATCAATTAAAGAAGAAGATACGTACATAGGTTATGTTCCACTAATCTCGATCGTAGCTAAATAATAGAGAAAAGTGTGTACACGGACATTGAAAATGTTACAAATATATTGATGGCAGAAATATGTGAAATAGACATAAAGAGAAATAATGTAAAATTCTCAAGAGTGGAGCAAATAACTCACACCCTATTCATAAAACAAAGTACCAGAGAACATAATAAATTAAATGAACTCCAAGTACATATGGCAATATGGATTATTCCATACAATGGTGAATGATAAATATGAAGAACACACAAACACATGCACACACATAACACATTTTGTGCAATTCCATTCAGATAAAATTTAGGAAACAGGTCAAAATCATTTATAAAGTTAAAACTGTGGCTACATTTGGGAGAGAAAGAGGGGAAAGATATTTGGGAGGTGCATTTTAGTGGCTTCTGGAGTGGAGGTAATAGAAGTTTTCACTTCCAAGTAGCTGATAGAGCTATAATATTCATTCTGTGCACTTTTCAGTGTATTATGAGCAAATAACAAGAAAATGCTCTCTAAAAGCTGATTACAACTGAAAACAAGTAGGTGAAGATAGTAACCACAAAATTTATAACACTAGTTATAATATGCATTGAATAATTAAGAATAAAAACAAAACAACATGTATTGCCTTAGTGTCCTGTAATTCTAAAAGATTTTAGTTTAAAAAGGTATGTAAGAAGTAAACATTTAATTCAGAGAAATTTGGTTCTGAGAATTTTTTTAATTAAGAAGAAATTGATAGAATTAAAGAATATGAGGGACTTCCCTGGTGGCTCAGTGGTTAAGAATCCGCCTGCCAGTGCGGCAAACACGGGTTGGAGCCTTGGTCCCGGAAGATCCCACATGCCACGGAGCAGGTAAGCCCGGTTGCCACAACTACTGAGCCTGCGCTCTACAGCCCAGTTGCGACAACTACTGAGCCCGTGTGCCACAACTACTGAAGCCCGCGTGCCTAGAGCCCGGGCTCCGCAACAAGAAGGCACCGCAATGAGAAGCTCACGCACCGCAACGAAGAGTAGACCCCGATAGCCGCAACTAGAGAAAACCCGCGTGCAGAAACGAAGACCAAATGCAGCCAAAAATAAATAAATAAATTTTTTAAAATTAAAGAATATGAGACTTCAGAGTAAATAAAGGATATTTATACACTAACCTTTGAAAGAGAATCCTCAGTTGCTGGCTGCTGATCCTCTCTGTCCCCAGAGTCAGGTACACTGGGGCTGAAGGCCATGAGATCTGCTTTGGGCGGCCCCTCCCCAGAGCACACCTTCTGCCGCCTCTGCTGCGAGTAAGACCAGCTCCCCACCGCGCTGGAG